>NW_016910581.1:580650-594217 GCF_001483705.2 Eufriesea mexicana
AATATCGGGGAGCTGTCAATACGATCTTCTTCGCGTTATCGATTCCATTCTCCATCTCTCCCTTGGTATTCTTGGAAATTTTTTCCGTTTCTTCCTTCTTATGGTGAAGGGCTAATTGTTATCGGAAGATTTGTATATATACATGGATTTGGTTTATTCCTCTATCCATGGTTCTCGGTAATTTTGCTAGATGCAATGAATTGTTATTTAATTTATAATTTTAATTAATTATTGCTGGTGTATTGTATTTGCTGTATGAATTGTTATACTAATTACTACTTTTAATTGATTAGTTTAATTGTTTTCAGTAAATAGCTTGAAATATTGGCTAATCATGCAGTCTAATTTGCTTTGGTAAATAGTTTGAATAATTGCTCTATACTGTGCACATTTTTAATTCCTAGTTTTGAATTCTTTGTAAGGCAGTTTGTACTTCTCTTTAATTTATTGCTTTGATTTATGCTGGTAATTAAATAGAATTGATTTGTTGGCATTGGCATTATGTGCTTTGTTATATTGGATTAGTTAGTCTTCATAAATTCCATTCATTTTTTAAAATACAGTTATACTGCCACTTGCACTATAACCCTTCTCTCTTAAGGAATTTCAGATTCTTGATTAAATGATTTAATTTTTGGGCAGAATTGTTAATACTTATAAGATATTAAACGGTTGTACATTTTCAAATATCCATTGAAATCGTTAGAATAAATATATTATCGCAAGGTAATTCGTTAATTAAAAGCTCTCAAATTCTTATTTATTTTGACGTCACTCTATAATGTATAAACTTTATAATTCAGGTCCCTGTATCATGTTATAATAACATAGTGTAGAAGACTTGGGTGGTGTTAAATAATACTAACTATTTGTTACTAATAAAATAATAAAACAATATGTGGTGACGATTACGCCTACGAATATAGATATATCAACTACAACTACGACTTAAGATTACAACTCGACTTAACCACATAATTACAACTCAGCCCGTTACAACTAAAATGCAACTCTGTTCTGACCACTCTTCCCAAGAACTGTCCGCTTCACGCCCATACACCCTGTTTAAAGTCATACACGAAAACTATCCCTTTTCATACCCATACTCTCTTTCCCAATCATACTATCCCACGCACTCGTTACAGTATTGCGCTCAGCGAGTCACATATCCCAAGCACTTCGACGCATTCCTAGGAACAGTCTTCACATGCAATCTATACAGCCATATACATCCCGACCACATGATCCTAGCGCACGGTCATTCATCCTTTCGCACGCACTCCAGATAATACGCTCGAGCCAAACCCGAGTTTATTATCCCGCAATACTGCAATAGTTTAATCTTGACAGGTGTCTATTCAGATAATACTTAAAGAGTGTCCTTAATTCAAAAATATTTGCATGCTACATACAAATAAATTTCGAAAATACCCATAATTTTCAATATTTTAATTCTCACCCATTTGATGTTTCACGTTCATGTATTTTTCACAGTATTTAGACAAGCGTAAAATTCGTATTAAATGAAATTATTCGCTTCTTGGAATGCTTAATTTTCGCTAGAACTGACATTATCGAAAATATACTTTTCCAGTTCAACGTACGATTCCCTATACGAATATCATCGGAAAATCGCACTAAGAAATGGCAACTGGGAAACGTGAGATTGTTAACAGATACCTCGTTCTCTTTAATCTGTATCCCGGTTGAATCGACTTAATTCCGTTTTCTTCTAATTATGAAAATGGAATTGTGTTTCATAGATTCTTCATTTATGAAAAAGGGTAAGTAGATTCAGGATGAAAATATGATTGCCTCGCAAAAGAACGTTTTGAAATGCATTCGAAATAAATAACGGCCGTGTAGTACCTCTGAACTGGATGTAATTGCGTGCATTTTCTACCTAAAACTCATTAGGCATTTCGTATCAGAAATGCAGTTTAACCGATTCCGAACTGTAACTTCAATTGGAATGCGTGCTAATAAATATTTGTGGCCTTCGATGTGAATAGTGTAACTGAACGTAACTGAATCAAAATTCGAAAAAGAAATAATAAGTGAGTTATACTTGGAACCTTAGAATGTAAGAAATAAAACAGTAAGTATGCAAGAAATACGCTCGTTTTGGTGCTGATATTGCAGCATAAAATTTGTATTAAGAGAGAGTTCGGGAAAATCAGTCGTAGTATGAGGAATAATGTGAAATAACGTATAGTTAACTGAGAAGTAATTTAAACATTGAGGACTATTGTAAAATAAAAGAAACAGAAATTATAATGAATATTCCCAAATGAAATACTACGGGAAAGTGTACAGCGATAAAGAATATACGCATACAGTAAGTGCCTATAGAAAAATTGCTGTCGCAAACGAAACATTTAATTTGAGGGAAAATTAGTGAGTAATCTACATATAAGTAGCATGATAAAAATATAAAAAGGATATCGATCATGATGACAAAATTCACAAATGAAAACCCAGGAAGACTCCTTACTCAAATCGAGACAAATGATCTCGACTTAATTAGACATCACGTCAAATATTTATATGAAGTACACGCGATTTTCTATTTTTATTCCGCCATAAATTGCACCAACGAGATTCCAAAAATACATATATGAAATGTATCGAATTCTTAGGTGTTTATCGAGAAACAATATTCCAAACGGAAACGGCGAATTCAAAAACCAGAAGCGTCATCGCGGTCTTTACAATTGGCTTTGGCGTTGGCAATACAGATGCTCGCGTCCCGCGATCAGAGGCGCAATGTTGTAGCGGATTGTAAGCTGGCCAAATATTTATATACAACGCGCACGACATCGCGTACACTGCTGTTTCACTTCAAATTCGTATCATATTTTAACAGGTATTTAACGGTACCGCAAAATAAAATCGCCACTAGTCGAGCCTCAATAAACCTCGCGCGTTCGCTTATCGCTTGCGAAAGTAGGTGACCCCTAAAATTTAGAATTATTGTTTACATTTGCCTTCTGATGTGAAATATTGAACATTCTTGCGGGTGGAAATGAGAACATCATGTAGAAGCTTTAGAATTTGAATACGATTGGTTGCATATGTTTGGGTGGAATTTACTGAGATGATGGATGAATGTTTTATGTTGAGAGAGTGGTGGTAGAATGGAAGATAATGAAAGTTTCAACTGATTGTCCTTAATATATTTTTGATCCGGGTATTTTCAACTTGAAGCACTGCAAATGAGACGTTTGTTGATCTGATTGTACATTAAAAAGGAATAGTATGTTAACTTACTCTATACACATTTTCTGCCATTCTCTGCCTACAAATAAGAAGGAAGGAGGAAAAAATGTGCGAAAGCTTTCGGAAATATTTACTATTTCCACGAAGCCACGAAATTCAAATAATTGAAAATAGAGTAAAAATGGAGAGGTCTGAAAAATTATGAAATGCTCTAGAAGATTTATACTTCCAACAATTGTTTGCAATGTAAACGCTATGATATTTTGATCAGTCCCCAAGCAGAAATATTTCAATTTGTATTCTGTAGGAGAGAGTGTATGTAGTAATTCTATGAAGTTGAAATTCATTAACGTAGCTGAAGTATAATGGAAGAAGAATAAAGTTAGTATCGCTTGCGAACACCACAAAATTCTTGAAATTACCCTTATATATTTAACCGCCGAGTCACGTGAGTAAATCATCAGCCTTTGGATGACAATTTGTCAATGATAACGTAATGAACCATAATTTAACCATGCCATGACACTTGCAACAACAATACAACTTCTCGAGAGAAATTCAGCGGTGATACCATATAATTTCGTGTTCCTGAAATCAAATACAGTACTATGTGAATGGGGTATCAACAATTTTATAAATTGTAATGTAACAAATGACTCCCATTGGTATTATGTCAGAAAGGAGTTTCATAGAATGCGGCACAAAGAGGCTAAAATTTTACACTGTTTCGCAACGTTCAGGCCTTTACTAACATTTCAGAATTCCCTACAAATACATGCAAATGAAAAATTTCACAGGACCACAACACATATTCCCAAGTCCAAATCAAAACGCAGCAATCTTCTAACCTAGATCAAACTAAATTGAAATGAAATGAAAAAGGCAACAAATGTGTGTACATAAACCGATTTACGATGACCAATCCCCTCAGCCCTCCGTTAAATCATCAAGTAATTTTTTGAGCCTCCTACTAACGTTTCGATTCCACGGGCTGTCCTGAGCAGCGCTAATCTGTTTTATTCGGTGGTGTCTGCCGCTTTGCTGTGCTCTGCCGGACTCTGCTGCGCACGGCTCGGTTCTGCTGCTTTCAGCTGTGAAGGCGGCGCTTGCAGAGGGCTTGTGTCATAAGCAGATCTAATCTCTGCTCTTCGCTGCTATTCAGCGCAATGCCGGGCGCTGCTGCGCTCAGCTACGGTCTGCTGCGGTGGCCGTGCGATTTGGAGCACTGCCGACCTGAGCAGTGCTAATCTGCACTTTGCGACACTTTTCGGCCCCCTACTGCTCTCTGCTTCACCGGGTTGCACCGTGCCATGCTCTGCTGTGTTGGTGCTGTTATTCGGTGCAGTGCTGGCCATAAGGGAACTAATCAGACTCACTTGGTGGTATTTGGTACTTCACTGTCTCCATGCCCTGCTCCGTTGCGCCCTGTTGCGATCTACTCCGCTCTGCTTTTCTATGTATTGCTATGCTGTGCGCTGCTTATGTTGACGGTGCTGTTTGGTGCGGTGCTGATCTAACCGGAACTCATGCGTGTTGTGCGGTGTTATTCCGCGTATTACAGTACTATGCTGTGGCCTGCAGGACTGTACTGCACTCTACTACAGTCGCGGTGTTATTCGGATCAGTTTTATTGAAAGCTGTACTTATGTATGCGTTCCGGTGCTGTTTGGCTATCGGCTGTGCTCTGGTGATTTTGGATTTTGGCTGTGCCTTTCTGTAAACTGTTTATTTCTTCGTGGCGGCGGTGCCACTCGGTGCAGTGCTCTCTAAAGAAGCACTTATCCTTCCTAGTCGGTGGCTATCGTCGGCATACTTTGCTCTGCTTTTCTCGGCTGTGCTCTGCTCCGCTCTGCTATAATCTCATGCGGTGGTGGTGGTAGTAGTAGCGATGCTGTCTTCAGCAGTGTTAATGTGCTCCATTCGCTGTTATTTAGAGGTACTCTGCGATCTGCTTCGGTCTGCCCTAGCCTGCTATGATTGCGAAGCTGTTCATTATGGTTCTGCACATAGAAGTGCATATCCTTGCAGTTCGCTGCTGTTCGGTGTCATTCGGAGCTATTCTGTGCTCTGTTCTCCTTTGCTGTGCTCCGTAGCTATCTGCAGTGCTCTCGCGTGGTGACGGTGATATACCGTGCGCTGCTGTCCCCGGTAGTGCTAATCTGTGCTAATCAGTGTAATTCGGGTATTTGCGGTGCTCAGCTTCGTTCTAATATTGTTTCGTTATTATTCGGTGCGGTGCTGTCACAAGCAGTGTTTATCTGTTCCATTCACTGGTTACTAGCGCTTTGCTGCGTTCTATTGCGCTTAGTAGTGGCATATGAGCTATTCGCTGCGCTTCCGTCCTACGGAAGGCGCATCAGCGCTATTCAGTGCAATTGGGCGATCTGCTGTGCTACACTTCACTCAGATGCACGTTGTTGCGCACCGCCATTGTGCCATGGCTGTTCGGTGCAGTGTTATCCCAGGTTCTGCAAATATGTGCTATTAACTGCTATTGGCAGGAATTCGTCGATTTGTAGTCTTCTGCAGACCTTTACAGCGCTATTCAGTGCTCTGCTGTGCACTGCAGTGGTGGCGTTGCTGTTCAGTTCGGTTATTCCCTAACTAGCCCTGATATGAAGAATTCGATGCCCTTCTGCGCTCTACTGCGCTTTGCTTTGGTGGCTATGCTATTCTGGGAGATGCTGACCTAAGTAGAGCTTATCTGTGATATTCGACCGTTTGCTTCGGCCTGCACCACGTTGCTGCGCTCTACTTTGCTCTGCTGTGTAACTTTTGAGCTGTTATCGAAAGCGATCCTAATTTGTGTCATAATGTACTATTTGGCGCTCTTCTAGGTCAGCTGTGTCCGTAAGTTCGTCGGAACAATTCATTAGCGCTCCGATCAGATACGACGTGTACCGTCCGTCGAAACACAGGAGCGCCGAACCATCGCGCCTGAGATCGTCCAACCTGCATATTGGTGCGCCACACCTACAGCATTTGGATCTTCCGCTCGTATCAATAAGCGCCGATAAGATACGACTAGGATTGTCCGTCCCCTATGTTTGCTCACCAAACGAAGACATCTTGGCTGTTTAGTCAAATATGTATGCGCACCGGTCTGACACAACTTGGATCGACCGGCCCGTAAGTAGGCGCGCCGAGCAGGCAGTATCGAGACTGTCATTCATATACCCAGGGGCCTCGAATCATCAGTTTGGGATTCTCTATATCAAACGTAGTCGCCGTGGAGAATCACGGCTGGGACCGTCCGGCCATGATCTTGGTACTCCAAAACGACACGGCTGCGACCGTCCGTTCCCTATTTAGGTGCGAAGAACCGGCACGTTTGTAATCGTCCGGCTTGTAAATTTTCGCGCCGAACTGACACGATGGGGATCGTCCGCCCCATCCACAGGCGCGTCTAATCATCGCGACTGGTGTCATCCCATCCGTACCTAGAGGAATGACACCGTCTGTCACATACAAACGCGCGCTGTACCATCACAACTGGGATCGTCCTGCTCGTTCAGAGGTGCGCCGATCTGCCACGAGTGCTTTCGTCTGTCCGTTACATACGTGTGGCGAACCGACGGGACGGGAACCTCCGTCCCGTACGTAAGCGCGCAGAAGCGTCACGAATGAAATCGTAACCTTCGTACCAAGCCGCGCAGAACCATCTAGCCTGTGATCGTTCGGCCGTATCTTGCAGTGCCGAACCGACACTCCAAGTATCGTCCGCTCATCTGTATGCTCGCTGAGCCGACGCGACTGGGATCGTCGGCCCCATATATATGCGCACATTTCCAACCTGAATTGGATCGTCCGCCCGCTATGTATGCGCCTCGGTTCGACTTGACTGGTAACGTCCGTTCGGAATGCAGGCGCTCCGAAGCATCTGGACCAATATCGTCCGAACCATATCTTGGAGCGCCGAAACTACAGGAATGGGTTCTGTCGTTCGTATCACATGTACGCTAACGTGTGGAACGCACGATCCCAGTCGTGTCAGGTTGACGCGTATACATTCGTGTCGAATCATCCCTGTAGTGTTTGTTCTGCGCGCATACATACGGCGCGAACGATGACTGCCGCGTCGGTTCGACGCGCATACATGTTGGGTGGTCGGTCTCAGTCTAGTAGGACCTGTGCACCTAGGTTTCGTACGGATTATTCACAGTCATTACATTTTGGAGCGCCAACGTTGCGGACGGACGATCCAAGTCGGATCGGTTCGGCGCGGATACAAACGGGGCGGATGACAGAATTCGTGTATGTAAAGCCCGCATATATACGTTTCGAACGATCCCAGTCATGTCGGTTCCGCGCGCCTAGGTTTGGATAGTACGATCCCTGTCGTGATGGCTCGGCGCGCCTGTACACGCTTCGGACGATCGCAGTCGTGTACTTCCTACGCGCATTCATACGTGTCCAGGGATATCAGACGTGTCGGTTCTGCGCACCTGCATTCGTGGCACATGTTCCCAGTCCTTTCGTTTCGGTGAGCATAGATACTGGATAGACTATCCTAGACATGTCGGTTCCATGAGCCTAGGTTAATTCCGGAAAATCACTGTCGTGTTAGTTCCGCGCGCTAGGATACGGAGCGGACGATACCATTCTTCATGGTTCGGCTCTCCTATTTACCGGCCGAACGATAGCAGCCGTGTTGGTTCCGCGTGCCCACGATTCTACCGGGCGATCCAAGTAATGTCGCTTCTGCGTGCAGATATACGGGATGGACGATCACTTCGTGTCTGCTTGGCAAACCATTGTATGTGACGGACGATCACACTTGTTTCGGCACGGCCCGCATGCATCATGAACGGGCGATCCCAGTCTTGACCGCGCAAAACAATCATGCCTAAGATCGTCGGACCTGTATGTGTGTTCGCTGATACGACAGGATTTGGTTCTCCTGCCCGAAGTTAGGTGGGTCGGACCCACACGACTGTTATCGACCCGCTCTTACGTATACTTGCTGATCTGACACGAATGGGATCGGCTGTCCGGATTGTAGTAGAGCCTAATCAAAACTACGGACATCGTCCAGCCGGCATGCATGTAGAATTGGAGTAAGAACAGCCCTGAAAGTATGTCAAACGTGTCTGGGCTTAGAGTGAAAGTGACCGTGTGCAAGAGGATTGACCGCAAAGAATATTTATCGTAGAGTCGAGTGAAAGTTTAGGGATGCGTCCGGAGAGCTTGAAGTACCTGGCCCACCGAGGTTGCGTGGGAAAGGGGCAAGATAGGAAAGGAGAGCCTGAGTATGGAAAACAATAGAATGAATGGTTTAAATGAGGGTGCAAGAGCGATGGCGGGTCAGTCTCCAGGAGTCTTTAGCAGTCTTATAGAGATTTAAAGCTTGTCTCCAAGGGTGTACCCGTATGACAGTAAGAAGTCCATGTCGGGCGTGCCTGTAGCGAATCTCTCTTGTTTCATAGCCGTCAGTCTATGTATATGCTTGTTTTATGCTATTACGAAGTAAACAACACTATTAGAGTTTATCCACTCAAAACACGAGCCTACATGCATGAAAGCAGAACAGACACGATTGGGATCGTGCGGCCGAAACGTTCCCTCGCGGAAGCGACACGACTCGGATCGTCAGTCCCACAAATAGAATCGCCGAAACATCACGTCTGCGTCCGTCCTGCCCGAACCCAGGAGCACCGAGCCGACACGACAAATTCATTCGACCCGAATTTATGCGGCCTGACCCTCGCAACAGGGATAGTCAGACGCAAACCTAGGTGCGCATAGCACTCGCGTCTGGGACCGTCCGGCCCGTATACTGCCATGCCGAGTCAACGTATCCGGTGACGAGCGACCCGTATGTATGCGCGCTGAATGGGCGTGATACGGATTGTTCAGTCTGTACCTAGGCGAGCCGAATCATCGCGACTGGGATCATCTGACCTGTAAACAGCAGCGCTGAATCGATGCGTCTACGCTTGTTCGGCCTGTATCTATGCTCATCGATCCGACATGACTGGCGTGTTCTTACTCGAACATTGGGGCGCCGGACAATCTCGTCTGGGATTGACATTCTCGTATCATGGCTCTCTGTAACGACACGACTGGCTTCGTTAGTCCCGTATATATGCGCATCAATCCGATACGACTGGGAACATTAGACACGAATATATGCGTTCTGTACATATGCGACAGCGATGATCAGACCCATATGCATGAGCGCCATACTGACAACACTGGGCTCGTCCTGCTCTTCTGTATGTACGCCGATTCGACACAAATGGAATCGTTCGCCCGTATATATGCGCGCCGAACAGAGGCGGCTGAGATAGTTCGTCCCGTATGCAGGCGCGCCGAGCTGACAGGCCTATGGTCGTCCGTTGCATACCTAGGCGCTCTGAGCCGACATGGCTGGGTTCGTCCGTCCTGCTTGTGGTCCAATCATCACTCACCGTTCCACGCACTTCCTCATCACATACCAAGCTTTTCGTATGCACACTCACTCCATTTTTAGCTCACCACAGCGCGCCCCCCTTCACAGTCACAGTGTCCCTAGGTGGTGACTCCATTATCACTTGCATACTCCCCTGATTTATGCAGTCCTACATACATTCAAGCTCGCGTAAAACACCCTCTGACGTTTGTTCAATAAACACCAAACATGCTGATTTATCATTCCATCATAACACACAATTCAACCATACATCAAGCACGCAACAAGCAAACTTATATTTACCATTCACACAGCCCTCCTCCTCATTCCCAATTCAAACTTCAATGTACACAACACTTGTCCTACCACATTTGTTACTTTCTCTCTCAGATACTCCAGATGCGCTCCAAGTTCATCATAAATCGTTAGGAACAAATCATCCGCATACGCTACACATTTAGATCGACATTCTCTTTAATTTCACAGAAGCCCATCCATCATCAAGTTCCATATAAACGAACCACAGATTACATATAAACGAACCACGCGGGCAGCAGCGCTCAGCAACTGTCCACAAAACCTCATTTGAACCTTCCACACACTCAGACCTGTCCTGGAAGTAGCTCCTCCACAGAGCCATCCCGCGGCAGACGATGTCCCTCTGTCTCTTCATAACGCTCACCCATTCTAGATTGTCGAATGCTACTCTGAAATCAAGAAGCACTCTCAAAACATACTTGCACTCACTACTACTCACATATTCGTTCACTCTTAACCATGCACTCCCCGTCGTCCGGTCCGCGTGAAATCCGTGCTGAGTCTCATTCGTTCAACCACACACACCCCGTTCCAGTCGTCCAATCATCAATCGTTCCAAAGTCTTTCTCAGCATGGACAGCAAACTTATCGGTTTGTAAGGCACGGGGACTGATAGCGGTTTATCGGAGGACATGAATGAAACTATCACGTGCGTTTTCTTCCACCCAGCAGGAAAACATCCTAAAAACAGGTGTGCATCATACACTCGCTTCAAGCATCCCGAAATGGCCTACCAAAACACTCTCAGCATCTATGCATTTATACCATCCATACAGGGTGCCTTGCGCAATCCCGCCTTCTCAATCGCTGCATTCACTTCAGCCTATTCGAAACATTAGTCCGAAGATCGCAGACTCCCTAACATGCCCCCCATCACCAGGCATTACTGCAGTAGGGAGGAAGATGACCATCAGTACCCACGCACTATCACTCCACGCGGAATGAATCACGCAGCCCACTTTCAACGCATTTAGTTGCCCTCTCCCAACCTTACCTCGGCATATCCCATATACAGGTACCCATGAATCCAAGTTAATCACAGATTCACTTACAAATCGTCTCTAACTCTCCCCTTTCACTCTCCTCAGCCGTTCACTATAATCAAGCAGACACCTCTTATTCTCTCCCATACGCACACGGACATTCTCACATCCACGCTTTCTCGCAGTCTGAATCATTCTACTCTTCCTTACTTTGTACCTCAAAACACTCAAGTCATTCGTCCACCTTATAATCTTCCTGTCACGCCAAGGCTAGCAGTATATCAATGTTTTCATATCCACTTCCTGGATCGATTCCATTAATATGTAGACCAATAGATTCACGATTGTCTCATTCATGAAATTCATACCATCTCTCACAGCACACTTCACTAAATCAATCGCATACTCTTCCCATCATACATTCGACGGACCATCATCAAACACTTCAGACACCATACTGATAAGGCCCACGGTGTGGCCACTTGTACCCCAATCATTTTTAACCTCCCACTCGAATGGCCACCCAGATGGTGCACAGTTTATCAGATTGACGTCAATGTCACTCTTCGCATTCATTCCTGAGAACGTATGCACTCATTCGGCTCATTCAACACGACCATTCCTTTCGTTATCTTCCACTCCTCAAGCCGTACGCAACGCATTTCATTCATCACACTGCTACCACCACGTTTGCTGAGCCACATGGGTGGAGACGCATTCACGTATATGCCAAACAACGTACAAACAACATGCATACCACGGGCGAACTCAAATACTCTATCCATGTACGTCAGAGAGGGCTCAATCTCTTGGTCTCATAGGCAGTGCATGGATACCACATAAAATTCCACGTGGTCTCACTTTATCCGAACGCATATACCATATTTACTGGTATACTTACTCACACGCAGGGACCCAACGATACCTCCGGTTACAACCAGTGCTGTTCTGGCGGTCGCACTCTCGCACACATAAACCTGTCACTCACATGGTAATCCACACACACAACCACGCGAAAAATACAAATCCTGCAGCAGAGCAACAGTTATACCATTCACACACTCCGTTCTACCCGAATCATGTGATACTCTATACGCTAACTGAGAATTACACTGACACACTCTAAGGCGCGTACTAGTCATAACTAATACGCGCCGTTTCAGTTTCAAGAAAACTCACATACTCACGACACTCAACCTAGAGGACTGAGTGGCCCACATATCTCCCTCCCAATATACAGTATCTGCATATATTTGCATTTTACACTTATCCTTCAAATGCCCTGTCTGTCCGTACTTCTCATACAATTGCTCCCTCGTTGGTCACTCGCGCAACATGTGTCCGAACGCAAAACGTATATGGCGGCTCAGCACACTCACTCACTATTTCACCTTGCAACATCGCCACTTCTCATACACGCGTCTTGCATTCCTCATTATTTCATTCTCACTGCCAATCACCTCGACAATAAGACTCCCCATATACACTCCCTTACGGTTCACACTACGAATCATTCGTTTAACTTCTTACATTCTACCAGTTCTTTAACGTTCTATTCAGTAGCAGCGTTAATAGCGAGGCCACTACTTCACTTCTTCTTCACTGCCTTCAAACATACACCCTAACAGGATCTCACGTTTTTCATAACCTTCTCTTTCACCTGCTCACTGGTCCCTTTAACTCTCGCGTTCTTCGACTTTACCACCACACCATACATTCCCTCTCACACAATTTTTTCCCCAGACTCGCCACACTCCTCAATCCATTCACATTCTTGCCAGCAACACTCGCGTAGCTTGACTATACACTCGCACATGCATATACTTCTAGTCGCTTCTCAAATTTCTCGAGCCGACTACGCAAACTGTCATTCTTCGCAATCATCCTCAACATCAATTCCTCCATACTCGGGCGTATATTTTAACACATACTCGCTTACATCCTTAGTCACACGATTTACTTCCATAAGTACATACTTCGTAAATTTAGCCCGAATCTATCGCACCATATTCAACTCCTTCTTTACACATTCATCATCCGCAAGTTCAGAATCCTTTTCCACACGTTCACGCTTCATTTGCTTGGTGTGCCTGACGCTACTTGAAGCCCCGCAACCGCGACCGCACGTAGCGGACAAACTTCTCATTGTAACCTCGCGTTCAGCCTCAGTCACATCAAGACCACTAGCGCTTCTGCCCTCCGCCGATATCGACAAGTTTATCATATCCTTTACCAGGATCCACAATTTTCCCATTATCATATACGTACGTAAGATCAATCCCCGCGTGATACCTATCTCAGGGATAAAGCTTCTACACTCCTTCCAGTGCGTCCTGTCACGGGGTAGTATCCCCGGTCCGTGCAGAATGGCTCTGGGGATAAAGGGATTTTTTAGAGTTGCAATTATATTCCCGGTACAGCCGGTTAAGTCCAGACCTCCGTTCCTGCGAAACATGACCAGAGGTTTAGGGTTTGGGCGTAACTCGGTTGCCTCGGGGTCGTTAAGCCCGTACTACGGCTGACCACGATCAATCGTAGCACCTACGGGCTACCGGCGTGCACAGAACCATCGCGGCTATGTTCATCTGGTCGGGATCTAAGCGCTCTGGACCGCCACGACTATGATCTTTCGACCCGCATGTATAAGGTCCGATCC
>NW_016910581.1:594338-601618 GCF_001483705.2 Eufriesea mexicana
GGCCCCCCCCCCCTTTTTATTTTCGCCCCCCTGTGTAAACGCTCCAACCCCACACGACAGGGATCGTCTATCTCGCATGTAGTTGCACGGATCAGCGGCGAATTTAATGGTCAGGCCCCTACCGAGTAGCGCCAAACATTCGCGACAGGAATCGCCCGGTCGTTACAAAGAACCGCCGTACTAATATTTCTAATATCGCCCGTTCCATATGTAGGCGCGCCAATATGGCACAACTGGAATCGTTCGACATGTGTACAGGCCTGCAGAACCGACACGACTGGGATCGTCCGTCCCGTATGTAAGAGCGACGATCCGACACGACCGTAATGATCCGGCACGTACCTAGGTGCGCCGAATAGACACGAGTGGGATCTTACAGACGGTGAGTACGCGTGCAGATGCATCACGATAAGGATAGCGCAGACTGAAAGGCTGCGTGTACGGAATGATGAAAGCTAGAAGTGCTTGCGGTAGAGTGTTAGTATGTGTGAAATACCAAGCTTTGCGAGAGCGACTGGAAAGGGTGTAGTTTTGCCAGAATTGTAGATGGTAAGTGTGTGATTGAGAAAACGTATGATGTGATCGTACGACATAAGGATGATGGTTGGAAGGTAACGAGTGGAGATGTATAGAAGAAGGTGATGCAGGAAGTGAGTAGTGATATGAATGTGAGATTTAACGCTGTCAGAAAGAAAAGGAGTGGCAATCTGGCTATGGCGACCGCATGTGAAAGAGACTAAAATATATTCAGTGAATATAAAAAATTTAGCTATGTGTGCCTTAACGTAGGACCTCCCAGGAAGGTCGGTCGAAATGTGGTGATCTTTGATGTTGCTAATGAGATGACAAGTGAGGAAATTGTACGTGAATTCTATGCGAACATCTTGAAGTATGAGGGTGCGAGTGAGGAAGTGTTTAAGGAGCGCGTGCGTGTTATTAATCAAGTGAATAGAATGGCTACAGGTGTTGGGAATACCATTTTAGAAGTTACGAAAGGAATGTGTTACATTGCGGTGAATGGAGGACGAGTATATTTTAAGTGGTTGCTGTCAAATGAAAGACTGTGCTAATGTGTTGCGATGTTATCAGTGTTTTACCTTCAGGCATATTATGAATGTGTGTCCGCAGAAGGAGCGCTTGCGTGGCACATACTTCGAGAAATGGCACTTGCGTTATAAATGCAGGAGCAATAACATCTTCCGAAATTGCAAAATCAATGGCAGAATGGTGGCCACTCCGTTTGTTCGAGGAATGCTCGGAATTTCTACGAATGATTAAAAGAGTGATGTGTCGATTAGTCGCGACTAGTGCGCGCTTTAGTATGAGTACGATCCTCTGTAGCTTACGAAATGCATATGATGTGATGTGTGATTTGGCGAGAGTGATGAGTGAGGAACGTGTGGCTGTTAACTTTTTGCTGAAATTGTATGTGTCACGTGAAAAAGTGTGTGGTCTACCTTGTTACTGCTATGTGTATGTGTGCGGGAGAGTACCTGCTAGAGCAAGCAGTTGTTGTACTTGCGAGAATATTGCATTTTTGCGTGTATGCGGACGTACCGTTCAGTTTGGTATGCATGCGTGAGTGTGTGCGCGTGTGCGAGCGCGCGCGCCAAACTGGGGACTGTGGGGATTTGTATGTGGTGTCCATGTACTGTCGGTACATGTGCTCCTAGCGTATATGGATAGAGTGACTGAGATTGTGCGTGGCATGTATCTCCTCTTTGGGATTGATGACTATGCGGCCTCCCCTTTATGGTTCAGCAAGGGTGGTGGTAGCAACACGTCGAATGAAATGTGTAGTAGGGTGCATGAGGAATGTGTATTGGCTAAAGGAATGGTCGCCTTGAATAAGCCGAGTGTGTGACACCATTTCAGGTAAGAATGGACAGCCTGGCATTGACGTCACTCTGATGAATGTTGTTCCGGCCAGGAGCGGTTTTGAGTAGAAGGTGAAGAGTGATTAGGGAATAAGTGACCACAATGTGGTCTTTATTAATATGCTTCCGATAGATCTGAGGAGCCTGCTTCGTATGAGTGTAAATAATGGGTATGTAAGGGCGTTTGCTGAGAAGAATGCATGAATGATTTGTTGGAGTGTGCTGCAGGAGAAGGTGCGGTAAGTTGAGTATAGAAGTTTGTTACGTAAGTATAAATATGCTGTGCATAAGGCCACAGAGGATGGTTGGCATAGCCTCGCCAATGAATCCATGGGGTCCGGAGAATAGATTATGTCAGAGAAATACCGGAAAGGAGAGAGTGAGTGCACTAAATATGAATGTGGTATGTCATTCCACGTAGAGTGAATGCGGGATTGTCCAAATGATGAATTTCTCCCCAGCAACGGAGGTGGTCTTTGAGAAAGATGCGATTGTATTTGCGAATGTGGATTTGCAAGAATCGAATGAATGTTCTAGAAAGGCAAGATGGCGAAAGTCTCCAGGCACCGATGGCATAAATTGCGGAAAAGCTGCTCGTTATTTGGAAGGCCATTCCGGGAGAGTTGAGGCGAGTGTATGATGTATGCTTGACTGCGGAGTATCTTCCTGCTTCGTGCAAGAAGGCGTATGTGACTGCTCTGCCAAAGTTCCCGGACAAATTGCGATTGGGTCCCGCGTCGTTTCGAACAGTTAGTGTGTTATCAGAGCTGGATAAGAAGTTACAGCGAACGAAGGCAACGAGAATTGAACAATGCGTGTGTGACAGGCCGATCGACACACAGTTTTTGTGCGAAGGTGCAGGATTACGTGCGCAACAGAGAGTGTAGGTATATTATCGTGGTGTTTATGCAGTTTTATAGGAGCTTTCGACAGCTTGACATGGATGAGGTCAATTGCGATATTGATTGAAGTTTGATGTCGGGATAACGTTCCCCGTGGAGGAGTTACTTTCATGGCAATACGGCGTTTATGTTCAGTGTGAACGAGGTTGTATGCAGAGTCGTCGAGCGCGGTTGACCGAAGGGGTCCAACTGTGGTCCGTTTATCTGGAACCTTATGATAGATGTGGTCTTACTGCGCCTGTGCGAATGCGGGACTAAATACGCTGCGCATGCGGATGACCTGCTATTGATTATGGACGGACAAATTCGAGTGGAATTAGAGCGAAATGTAACGGAATATATGGTAATTGGAAGAGAGCAGCGTTTGAATGTTGGCCCGACTGTATACGAATGCCAGACATAGATGATATTAATGAAAGAAAGTATGTCTGTGAATAGAAGGACATGTTTGCGAATGAATGGGAAATTGATTTGGTATGCTGAGCGTGTGAAATATTTGGATGAATGAAATGGTAAACAGATTTCTGCGAAAATCTTTGTATGCGTGCTTGAATTTGTGTAGGATAGAATTGAGGGAGAGCATGCATATCATAACGGGATCACCACTGTGGGATCTAGTGCGAAATACAAAGAGGTCTGCTTTTGAGTACAAAGAACGGTGTGAATATGCGGGAGAATTACTTGATGTGTGAGGCGGAATTACGTGTACGTTCGGGTGAGGATTGCGTAATGTTGATGAATGAATGAATGTATGAATGTTAGCAGAGGATGGAATGAATGTGTGAAAGGGAGCGAAACGTATGACTTTATGAAAAATGTGAGATTCGCGGAGCTGTATGCGTGCTTTGAGCCGAAAATGTATGCGCGCTTCTTGATGACTGCTTACGGCATTATGAATGAGATTTAGTATAATCGTGGACAGCAAGCACATGATAGTAGACTGCCCGTTCAATTACACCTCCGAGGCCTGAGCAAATAGGGTCTGCGTGTGTATGCTGATAGTAGTGTAGATGTAGGTTTTGTGTTGGAATTCAAGGAGGGGTATGAATGTCTTCGTATGTATGCTAAGAGTGTGTAGGAAAAGACACGGGTGCATGTTGTGTGAATGTGTTGCGTTGGAAACGCCGGGGCCTTCTTCATGCATGGCGCATGGGGAACGTTGCTCCACCGGATGTACGCATTCGAGTTGGCCCAACCCAGGCCGAGGCTTGCAAGAGCCTCTTTTGTATGAGCGACCTGGTCACTGATGCCGCGAGGATTGATATTGAGCCCCCGGAGAGGCAAATCCACTCCGGCCTTGACCAAAGGCGTTGGACTCGCGGGAACAGTGGTATAACCTATGTCACCGGCAAGAGTGGCCAGCGTCTCTGCGGGTGAGCTGCGTCCATCCAGCTCGGAAGTCTACCTGCAGAGACGTTAGGGATGTTTGAATATTCCCGTCCATACCAAGGATGACATGTGTAGCTTGCCTTCCATGGTCGAGAGGTAGCTACCGTTGAGTGTTCTCCGGTAATGTGCTGATAGAGCGAATCTCAATCCCGCGCTTATGGGCAGGATGGATAAACCACAGGTGTGGTTTAAATCACTGCTACAAGTTAAAACACTGACACTTGATGCCCGTAAATATGAGCGCCTGTCGAATACGACTGGGATTGTCTGACCCGTACCTAAACGCGCCGATCCGACACGCCTAGGAACAGACGGCGCGTAAACAGGCGTGCAGGGCTGATACGACTGGACTCGAAGGTCCTGTTCCGAAGCACGCTTATCCGACACAAATATGAATACCCGGCCCGTAAATAGGCACGTTGAACCTACTCGATTGGGATCAACCCTGTCGTACATGGGAGAGATGAACTGACCCGATTGGGAATGTCCCTCGTACATTGACGCGCCCAGCCGACTCGATTTGGCTCGTCCAAACCTTACCAACACTCGCCAGCCTAGCCCTATTGAGATTGCCCGTATCCGATAGTGGAGTACCGGACCGATAGGACTGTGTACTTTCGACGCGAGCATGTGGCCACTGAAGCGACAAGACCAGCATCTGATTTTCCATACATAGGTGCGCAGAAACGACGTGGTTATGAAATTCCTGCCAACACGTATTCCAGCCAAACCGTCCCTACTGGGTCCGGCCGGAATATATACAGTCGCGCTCGCTTACACCGACTGGGGTCGTCCGTCCCGAAACGTGGTGTGCGAAAAGACACGTCCGGGATCGTTTGGCCGTGACCAATCGCGTCTAACCGACACTACTGGTACCGACCGAAACGTATAGTTTTCCCGAAAGAGTACATCTTGGATTGCCCGTCCCTGACAAAAGTGGGTCGAATTGGATGTACTGGAAGTGATCGGCATGTACGTGCATGCGTCGAGCCCATACGACTGAGACCATCCAACCAGGACCTAAGCGCGCCGACGCTATTTGGGTCGGTGCTGTCGTCAAGTAGTGCTAATATGTGCAATTCGGCGCTGATTAGTGATATTCAGACCTATTCGATACTATTCGGCGATCTGCAGAAGTCTGCTATACTCTGCGGCGGTCTGCTCTGTCTGATGCGGTGCTATTTCTTGCGAATCAGTCCCTATGTAGCACTAATCTATGTTATTCGGAGAGATTTGGAGCTATTCGGTAATCTGCTATCCTCTACTGCAGCGCTCTGCTATGCTGTGCTTTGGTGGCGTTGCTGTATGGTACGGTACTGACCCTAAGTAGTGCTAATCTACGCTATTCAGTGCTATTATGCGATATCCAGAACTCTGTTGTGAACTATTGTGGTCTGCTGTGTTCTGTTGTGAGCACGTTGCTTTTGGGTACGGTGGGGTCCCTATTTAGCTCTAATCCATGCTATTCGGTTCTGTTCGGTATTCTGCAATGCTTTACCGCGCTCTGCTGCGCTCTGCTGCGCTCTGTTATTCTCTGCTGTGGCGGTGTTGCAATTTGGTGTCGTGCTATGACTTAGATCATCGAATCTGTTCTATTAGGTACTATTCAGCAATCTGCAGACCTCTGATGTTCACAGCTCTACTCTGCTACGCTCTGCTACTCTCTTCTGCGCTCTGCTTGACTTTGCAGCGGAAGCATTGATATTTGTTATGACGCTATCCCTAAGTGGTGCTAATGTGTGCTATTTGGTGCTACTCGACGTTCCGCATTGCTCTGCCAGGCTCTGCTGCGCTCTGCTGTGCGCTGCATTGGCGGCGTTGGTACTTGGTGTGATACTGACGCTCAGATATACTCACCTGTGCCATTCAGTCAAATTCTACCATCTCCAAACCTTCGCTGCTGTCTGCAACGCACTGCTGCGCTCTACTCTGTGGGCGATGCTATTAAGTAATAAGAAGTTCAAATTCGTGCTCTTCGTTGCTTTTCGGCGATTATCAGAGCTTTACTGAGATCTGCTGCGCTGTGGTGTGCTCGGCTGCTTCGGCGTCGCTGTTTGATACGGTACTAGACCAAAGTGGTGAAAATTTCTGCTATTCGATGCTTTCTAGTGCACTTAGGTTATCTGCTGTGCTCTGTAGCCCTCTGCCGTACTGTTCTGTGGCGGTGCAGCTAGTCCGTACGGTTCTGTGCAAAGCGGCGATAATCCAAGTTCGGCGATAAGCGGAACTGCATTCTGCTGTCGTTCTGATGATATTGAGTGCGGTTCTGTCCATTCCTGCACTAACCTGAGCAATTCGCTGGTATTCCGCTCTGTACTGCAACCTGCTGCGCTCAGCTGCGCCCTGTTGCGCTTTCCTTGCTATGCTATGGCAGCTGCGGTGGCGGCGTAGTTCGGCGTGGTTCCGATCAAAGCACTGCTAATCTGCGCTTTTTGCTGCTATTTGGCGGTATTCGGCGATGTACTATCCTCTGCTACATTCTGCTGTGCTCCACAGCCCATTGCAGTGCTGGCTGTGCTATTGGGTGCGGTTCTGTCGCAAGGATTACTATTCTGTTCTGTTCGCTACTATTCGGCGTCCTGCCGCGTTGTGCTGTACTCTGATGTGGTGGGGGTGCTATTGGGCTGGCTATTGTCATATGTAGTGCTAGTCTTTCCTATTCCATGCTATTCGGCTACCGACTGTAAGCCGCTGCGCCCTGTACGATGTAATTCTGTGTCGCTGTAATGCTAAGCAGTGACAATCTGTTCTATTTAGTTGTATTCCGCGCTTTGCTCCGCTCTGCTGCGCTCAGCTGCGGTGGAGGTGCTATTAGGCGCGGTACTGTCCAACGCTGGGATAGTCTGACCCATTCGAAGCCGCTTAGGAGTCTGCTGTGCTATGCTGCGCTCTGCAACACTCTGCTGGGATTAACTGTGCTAGTGAAACCATTCGGGACGCTGCTGTTCAGATCACTGCAGTGTTGTGATATGCGGTGTTATCCTGTGATATGATGTGCTATTCTGAGGCCTGCTTTGCTTTTGTGCTCTCTACAAATCTTTATTGCGGTGGTAGCGCCGTACCGTGTGGAACAGTCCAGAACACCCTTTCCATTCCATAACCGTAGGCGGGG
>NW_016910581.1:601629-695859 GCF_001483705.2 Eufriesea mexicana
GGGTGGGGGGGGGGGGGGAGGGGAGAGAAATCGTATGTTGATCAATTCTCACGACATTCGTTTGTATTTTATGTAACCTGCTGAGAAGAATGGTTGTTTACATCCTCGATTAAAAGATAATTTATCCTCGTCATTCTCCGCGTTTGTAGGTTGAGTGTTGTGCATGTTAAAATAGAGTAATATAGATTAACCTTATATTATATGTTATACGTTTCAAATTCATTACCATTCTAATTATTATTTTGAAATATAATTAGAGTATTCCTACCAAGAGATTCAGATATATTAAAACGTGTAATAATTACGTATATTTTCCTTTTCCAACTTTAAGTAGATAGCAGATACATGATGTGTTATTTCTGGCGAATGTAAATATTTTGTAGTAAAGAATTTTTGCATTTATTGTGTATAAGTCAAGTAATATATCTTTCACTATTTTCATCAGTTCAGCAAAATTGAAATTAATGTTTACTTTAATACTGGATACACCAAAAGGGACAAAGTAGATTAAGCCACTATATCTTCTCAAACATTGGAGATACTTAAATGAGGCTAATGAAAGCTTTACTGTGATTCCTCTTCAATTAATATTTCATAATACGAAGCTATATTCGGGTGTATTATATTTAGCTACTAATTGCAGATTAACATTTCCAAAGTTAAAATGCAAATCAAATCCAATGATAATCGACAAATTATACATTCATGGGATGGAAGGAACGGAAGTTGAATTGTTCGTCAATGCACATATATAGTATGACGCTGAAATTCGTTTAACACAATTAAGTCGGTATTCTATGTTACACTAACTGTTGAGAACCATGTATATTCGCAAAAATCTTCTTATTAATAATTACATGTAGACCATATCGCTTAACACGTGCCGATAGTGACAATGAAACACAATTGCGTCCCTCATTGTGAAAGAATCGATTTTCTGACATGAACGGAGAAAGCTTCCGAAACGAATGAAGCTCGGAGGAATCTCTGGAATGAATGTGGATACACTAGCTGATCATTTTCGTCACAGACATACGAAGGATACAGCAATATCATAGTCATATTGTAGTAATCGTAGAGGGTCTAAAATGAAGTTCACTTTGATTGCTATCATTTATTATTTTATTATTATTCGTTACGAATTAATGGACGGTGTTCATGGATTTACATATAATAAGAAAAGAAATAATGTAGTACACAAATGCTTTGTAAAACTGTTCTGAATTTTTTGAAAAGCCATTACGGTAGATAGTAAACATCTCTTGCCCGAGAAAATCTGTCACGCAGCATGGTACGTGGAAGATCCTAAAAAATTCGTGCATAAATAACCGATTTCCTCTAGCTCTTTCTGGATGCGCCGTCCAATCCAGATAACGCCAAGGACGGCGAAAACAGAAACTATGAGTAGAAATTGAATGGCTGATTCTGAGCAAACATCGAATTCTGCTCCATTCTCTCTCTTCTCTTTGCCTGAATATGTATGCTCCTGTAAGCGTGTAATAGCAGGTTTTGTAGTGCAAACTTCATTTTTGGGTTAACTTCAAGCTTCTGATAGCACGGGCAATAGGAAATGAAGAATGCGATGCGAAAGGATAGAATTTTATATTAAAACTGCCTATAAGGAGAGATTTTTATATTAAAATAGTTGTTAAATGTACATTGGGAAACTAAGGTAAATAGATAAGGAAGAAGTCGATATAGAGTTACCGAAGGGAGTACAATAACTCAATGGGTGTCTTACTTATTATTAAATGCGCCATTTACCGAGAATATTGAACATGATAATAGTAGTTAATACACGATACGTTTATACATTCTTTGACTATACAACCTCCACAATACCTCAATGTAGCCACTTTATTAGTTCTTAGTGGCCATGCTTTGAAATACATACTCAATCGTCGTCGAGAGCCAGACTGCGAGAAACTAACGTGGAACTGGTGGGCGTCAGAAAATTGCCTGTGTCTCAAACTCAATTCTTTTCCCACCAAATGACTTTGTTGCATGCTATATTTGAAATTCGGGGAGGAAGTAGCCTCGACATCGGACAGAAGTTGTCGCAGAGTACGCGACGAAATAGTATCTCAGCCTGTCGATTTCTATGTTTCTGAAAAGGAAATTCAATGTATACAAATGTTGTATATGTACCAGCATTGTGTCTTCGGTCTGCAGTAATACATAGAAATATTAACTACCATCTATATTTCTTTCAACATATTTTACCTGTTTGCGTGAATGATCATTGCAACAGAATGATAGCAGAGTTAACAAAAAGAAAAAAAGGGCGAGAAGGACAAAAAGTAACAGATCAAGGAGAATTTGTTTTTTGAAGGTGCGAAAATATCCTAAAGACAGTAACGGTATCTCCAATGTATTTAACAATTGTTTTGTATAATGCTAACTTTCCCGAGTAAAACCAAATTTGCTTATAATCGATAATAATTTCTTGTAACGAGAAATATTGCTCTGAAACCACTCGAAAGTCACTGAAAATTATAGTGTTCTATCATTTTGGCGCATACTGTGGCTACTACTGTGTTGTACTGTAAGTAATTTGGTTTTCTTTTGTGCTTGACGTGGAAGTTTATCAGTAGATGCAAAATGCGAACTATTTTACGAATAATTTCGGCGTTTGTTGTATCTGAGGTGAATACTTACATTTAGATTATATGTAGATATATGGAATTTAATTAAATCCAATTTTCCTGTGTACTTTCCCATATGAGTAGTACTTAATTTTACCTCAATTTATATGTCCACAGTGGTCAGAAAGACGTGGATATGACATTTTGGCATAAGAATATATTCGCAGAATAAATAGAATCAGTTAATGCTATAGAATGATGGTTCTGGGTATTGTTCCTTGTAAATTTTGGCATGGATTATGGCAGAGATAATTTTCAACGCGAAATGGATAATATACATTAGCTTTGTATAACGTAGTATGCAGATTTGTATGAAGTATAGAGTAGTATATAATTTCGTTACCTACAAATGAACTTAAAGGAGTAGTTATGCTTTAAATTTCGTAGAAATATGTATTATCCTTCATCTTTCATTGAAATCAAGTTTTTCAGTAATATCCAAGTTAATTCGAAGGTGACCATTTGGATTAAGTATAAATTATATTCATAAGTGGAATTCTATTTAAGAACAGTTTTATTGGGTGCTTCATTAAGCCACATGTGTATTTCTCTTCATTATTTGCTAATTTTCGATAATTTGTGAATATTGTAGTTTTCCCAACTTCTGTCGTTTATTCATGACACCCGTGTCTTCAACCTCATACATGAACAGATTGATTTCAGATTATATTGCAATATTATTCAGCTATCCATCCTAATTTAAGCAGGAAAGTCTCCTTCTGTATATACAGGAGCAAATAATAGGTACGAAACGTTTTTAGCGCTACGAATTTCAAAAACAACCAAAAAGTTAATTAAGTTGATACTTCGAGAATATTTTATAGGAAATAAAATTTTATATAATATTGCAATTAGTATACTATGAAATATTTGGGTCAGATTGTGTACTTTTAGAAAGAATGTTGGATAGAATTGGTATAGTAAGTACAGTATATGCTTATGTACATAAAGCTTTCGATGTTTTAGTCATAGGAGTAATGGTAGATGAATAAATGGGAGAATTGACGAATGATTTGAAGATAGCAATATTGCATATTGTATCTTTAAAATCTTGTATTACGAACTTCGTATGTAATCCAAATTAACGAAGCGTTACATTAATAATACACTACATATAACTTTTTAAAATTTTTTATGTACTGACGTAAATGCTGGATCATCGACCTCTGAAGTTATACCACTCTAGAGGTCCAAAAATAATATTTATTTCAAGCGATATGGATTTGTATGAATTAATTAGCCATGGTTAGCAGGAATTAAGAATAGTATTCCCTGCCATTCATATTCTTCATATAATAATAAGCTGACATTTTGTGAAGGTATGATCAGTGACTACTGCTAAAAGTATATCATTATCTGCCTTGCTAGCAGAGGAAACATATTCGCTGTTGTAAATCAAAATACGCCTGAAGTGGAGCATCTCATATATGTTGGAAACAAAATTTATTGCCATATTAATAACGTTTGAGATAATTACAGTTCTTATAACAATATTTCTACAGATATCGAAATAAATAAATCTCCAACGTTCATTAGAACTATAGTTATTTACATCACTAGTGGCATAAAAATAAAGGGATTAGCTTCAAAATAACAAATGCATCTGATTAAAAGTAAAATTAAATTGATTTTGCAATTTTCAGCGAAACACCGCTAAATCTAGTGAAATAGGAGTAATTTTCTATTAAATATGGGCCAATCGTGTAGACTATCATACGTAAAAGGGCAGCTTACTTTTTCCCAGGAAGAACTACGATTCTCGTGTAAATGCAGATTGCGTGTAAAACTCTGAAACGTGTCTTCCATCGAACGAATGATATATTCGACAGTCAACCCTTGTCAGCATTCATCTTGAACATGCAATCAGACACGTACAATTACTCCTAATGCAACCAATTCGAAGCATCGTAGAATTAATTGACCTATGAGTAACTACGACTAGAAATGAGAACTTCAAACCCTAAAGGGTGCAACAGATACGGAATTATGGACCTCCTTACTATACTTCTTACAGCAGAGAATATCAACGCTTTTCTGAAGAAATGAACCAAAAATGTTGCACCAACAACCACTAAAAATTTCCAATAATTTCTCCAAAGTATGCGACAAACTTCTAAACAACCTCCAACCTACAGTTACCAAGAAATTCTTCGCGAAATTCGCCACAATTACAAGCAGTCTTTTGTCAAAATTCTCCACTGAAGCCGCCGAATGATCCGCCGATATCCTAGCCAATCGGAAGAAGTTAGGTACAGAGAAAAAATCTTCCGAGTCTCAGGAGTTTCAACAAATCCTCTCTGGGCACTGTTTTACTCCTTTCGACGCTTTTGCTCACTGTGGATATTTTTGAGTTAGTTCCGAAAGGAATCACGTCGAACAAGCGAGCTCTGACACGTATGGATAGCTCAATTCGGCGTGGGAGCAAGACACGGAGGAGGGTATGGGAGACAGCAGAAGAGGAAATAGACCCGGCTGGAGTAGGCCGCGCGGAGACTGTGCAAGATTTACCCCTGACATTCTGTTTACTTAGGATGATACCGTGTCCCTAGTAAGTAACGGCGCACTTGGTCACGTGTTGCGCTTCATGCACGACCCGTCAATTCTCAGGAACTTTCCGAGCCACTACATTACCTGTCATGGAACTCCGGTCTCGCTAAGTTCGACTTATCAATTTTCTGACATGGCGGATGTTGTGACGAACCTAAGTATAGCGGCGGAGGTGTCGAAAAGGTCAAAACTTGTAATTTTGAAAGCAAAGTTGGAAGATGGAGTGGTGGACCTTTGGGACCCTAAGGAATTTACAGAAAGCCATGAGATTGTGGGATTGAAGAAGATGAGAATTGTATCAAGTTTCATGTGATATATGGGTTGGTTACAAATGTATCAAATAGGTAATCTTGCGTTGCTATAGCAAGCAACTGACGGGCGCACTACAGACAAACTGCTTTCGTCTACATGTTTGCTTAATATGAGAAATATTCACATTGTAATCAGGAATATTATCAACCTCTTGCTTAGCAAACATATCCTCGCCTTTGTCCTATTCTCAAGATCCCAAGATCCCACCTCAAAATATTTTATTACTTATATCCTCATTACAGTGTTCCAAGTTTCACTTTTCTTGGTTCGCTAACCTTCTAGATGCAAAGTAGATTGGTGCATGCTTTCCAAGGATATGTTTGCCCTGATCCTTAGAGGCTGATGAAAATTAGAAAGAAGGTTGTTTCATAATAAATCCGAAGTGAAATTTTGCTGACGGTGTGTATAGCATGTGTGATTGATATAGATGCCATGCAGGATGACGAGAATATAGAATATATATTTCCTTACAAATTTGAAACAGTTAACTAATTGGTATATATTCTTGACACTAGAACTGCCGAAATTTAATGAGTATCTAAATATGATTTGCTGTAGTAATGACAATTAAATGGGTATAATCAGGACAATGGAACAAACGTAAATATGCTCAGGGTCGATTGAAAATCCATATTAATATAGAAATTGGAAGCTGCTAATATTTATTGGTAGCATTAATAAAGGAATGTGGTGGTGACAAAAGAGTTACGATTCATTTTTCGAATTACTTCTACGCTCCACGCGTTATTACTATATTACAAGCCTGATCGACATCGACTCTTCAATATATAGCTTTATTCAAAGAAAGCTGCCTTCATCTCCAACTAAATATTAACTTGAGTATATATGATAATGCAAAGGGTCCAACGAGTTACCCAATATTTTATTTTATTTTTCTTATTTTATATTTTATTTCTATTTTTATTTTACCCAACAGACCTGGGCTCTGAACATTCGAACCGCGTTCTCTCGGTAACCTTCGAATAGCTATGAATACATGGTGGAACATGTGCGCTACTTGCGTGTCATCTTGTTCCCTCTGGTAGTTCTATTGTTAATGCACGTATTGTTGACCTTATCATTGGTCAATAAATTATTAGCAACCTCGCACCTGCGCAGCTTCGTAGTAGCACCTAATCGATCTCAGTAATTACATACTCCTTCATGGCTTACTCACGAATGAAGGCAGTTAGCGAATCTACAAGATACGCAGAAATATTACGAGGGCCCCTAGAGAGATTTAGCAGTCGGTCCTGTTACTCTGCTGTCGCTTGGGTGAGAACCAAATTATGGAATCCATAAGTGGTGTCTGACCGTAGGTACGATATGCAATGTCCGAATGCAAGGACCATACCCTAGACGTGTATGCGATGGCACCAAGGACGACCAGGGCCCCAGACACACGTATTGATACCATGTATGCTACCAGCCCGCCAACCACATAAGAATCGATGCATAACATGAATGGAAATGGCTGGAGTGAGTGTCGGAACCAGCCGTTTAAATAAGTTACGAAGCCTGGAATAGTAAAGTACACGATAGCATGTCGCGTGGGCTAGTCGATACTTAAAAGAGGAGTCACGATTATTGCGAGAATAATTATACTCGGCTTGGTAAACGTGAAGCATAAGGGAGAAAGAGCATTGTATTGATATAATCGCTGCACGTTAGGTAGCTAACATTTGAGCAGATAACGCACACTTAGCCCAGTAATCTATCCTTCAGCAATTTAAAACTACTTGGGTCTGAACGCACGCATTTCTCATCGCCAAGGGTGTCTTATATTTTATAACTACTTATAACTCGTTATGACTAAACGCAATCATCCCTCATCGTCCAACGATATCTTCCAAATTAAATCTCGAGAAACCTAAAAATCTGAAAAGAGCATATATAAATGTACACATAAACCTGAAAGGAAATGAATTAATTGGAGGAAGAGGAATAGGAGCCAAACGAATAGAAATCGTAAATGTTAACCAAATGGAAGGATCAAATCATCGGTGGAACAGAAACAACCATTCGGCGAAATAAAACCGAATTCAAGATAAGAAACCAACGATGAAGGATTTCGGAAATAAGAATAGGTGGAGTCTGAAAGAATACGTATATTATTGAATTGCATGTTCGTGGAGAGCGGTGTAAGGGTGGAGTGGTCAATGAGCATCGGCTTGCCCAAAGGTCTAGTCAATGACCAACATCCACATCTACGTCACACCCATCCCACCCCAAAATACACCGTAAGCGATCCATCTAACCAGCTCTTCGAAATCGAAGATGTTATCAACAAAAGGTCAAAACGACAAATGAAGCCCAGCTCAAATCAACGAATACGGTTAAACCTATAAGAAAAATTTAGATTAGTGCAGGTAAAATACTGATTAGTAAGAGAAGCGGTGAGTCGTGAGAGAACAACTATGTACTTGCATTGAAACGAGAAGGTAAAACCGGAAAAACTAAATTTTCTCCATATATTATTATTAATATAATAATCCATATATTATACTTGAGCAAAGCCAGCTTGCACAAATCTGAGTTTTGGGAAGGACATCACGGTCCCACTGGTGAAGCACCGGAAGTGCCTGATCCTTACACCGAAGTTCGTCGTCCGAGCGCCACCCAGCAACGGGCCGCGGACTCGAGGGTTTGCCTCTAAATGACCCACAACCGGTTTCCGAAATAGGTTGAAGATTTTGGAGCTTCGTTGCTTTGTCTTGTAACTACATTTTTTTTGTAATGGTCGACATTTTCTTAACTTTTCCACCTTTATTATAAATTTGTGTTTCAGTTAATATGTTATAAATAATATCAGTTAGCGACTAACAATAAATTCAACATTTTATGCTAAAACATCGTATCAATTACGGGATTCCTTAATTAAGATGTTCACTCATACTCCTCGTTGCGATAAATTACCTTTATTATTTTGCATCTGTTTCTCTCTCGGTTTGCCGATACATGCCTTACTGTCCTATCAATAATGAGCTCCATCTTAACATTGTTTTGGGATGGTTTCTCCATTAGAAAAATATACAGAATTCAACACAGCGAAGCAAATTTGTGCCATATTGTAACTTTCCGATAGAAATCAAAGAATATTCGTGGAAAGTATTCTCAGAGGTTTACTTTTAAGCTTTCATATCTACGTGTAATAATACACAAGAAAAAATATTTGTAGTTAGTTAAAACTAATTGTCTCACGTCACACTTGTAAGACAAGCATGAAACTCCTGATGTTCCAACCAATTATCTTTTGAAAAACCATTTTTTTAGGAACTGTGGATACTGGAACAATTTAAATCATGCATTCGTCTTCGTCAAAGTAAATTTTAAAGGAATTACTGCGTGGTTATTGCAGAGTAAAAAAGTTAAAATTTATTGGAAAGTGTTATCTAATGCTATGTATTGTCCCATATAAGATTCATTTGATCAGAGGTACGAGAAATGTGTAACAAAATCTTGCAACTAATTTGCCTGCTTTCCATTTTTATTACAAAATAATGCTCTGAGCAATATGTTCGTAAAAGTAAACTTAGTAATTAATACGTTGATTGATTGAGTATTTAATTGTCCGTTTCATAATTTAGTAAAAAATGCTCTTCTCCTTTAGTTAGTATATGATATTGTTCAGTATCGTTATTATCTTCGTACAATTGTCATAGTAATTCTTATTTGGAAGTAATTTAGTATTCAAAGTCAAGAATTCTCTGTCACGGTTATGGCATTTTGTTAGTGGTGAATGGAATATCGTTAACAATAAAGACAATTCTCCATTTTATTGCAAGAAATGGTCAACAACGCGTATTAAGTATAACTCTGTGTAATTTCTCGTAATCACATTCTCGCACATATTTTCACCATGACACCTCAATTACAAATTGATATGCCAAACCTCTCTGTCATGTTCTCTTTACTATCACGCATTACATACCATGCAGAATTCACTCAACACCTCAGTCATTAAACGAATACTCAATTATCACAATAACCTGAATCCATTAGATGTTGGCATCCGATGCATACCTGCCCCACACATTTTTTTCTTACAAACACGGCTCCTTTATCATGCCAACCCAAATATATGCACAATCTATGTTAACCTTATCCACACATTTATTCCTCTCACCCTTAAAATGTATCTGCAACCACTCATCAATGCTTTGTAATAAGTGTCTATTCTCTCCATTATCTACTCACTATGTCATTGGATTAATTTTACTCGTCCCACTTACGCGGCAAATATATATTTAAATATACGTTTGAACATAGACGAAAATCCAACAGTCGTCTTCCTGTTCCATTTCAATTTTTTGCACGTAGATTTCCAATTTAACCAAGCCTCTGATCTAAGACATTGTTATACATGTTCACCGATGATACTAGGTCGTTCATCGAGCTTTGATTTCGTAATTTATCCTCGTAATTTAACCCGCCTAATATCGATTTAGCCAATTACGTCGAAATAAGTAACGGGACGGAGAATCATTCATAGCACATTAGTTATCGCGGCACGTTCTAGCCCCAACGGGATCTGCAACAGCGAAGGAGAAACGTACCGTTGGTGGACTAGCGTACGTGTCTGATACTTCTTATCTTGCACCAGTCGGAGCAGAACGACTTCGAACGAAGTTGCTCGTACGCGTTAACGTGTTTGTCAAAAACACGCATGCTTGTTCAAAATGGTGAATCAAAGAAAAATTTTCGCGGCACAGAGCATTAATGAAATTGGACTTGACTATGGTATTAATGATGATGGGGTCTTACTTTTAGAAAATGTGTGAATAAGAAGTTGTATATTCAACGAAACGTAAATCAATATAAAAATTCATGTGAAATTAGAAAAAGCAGGTACTATGGTATGAAATGTCATGCGTACAAGAGAGAAGTCATTTCGATATTGAAATTGCATATGCATAGAAGAATCTCGTAAAACAAATCGCAGAAGCTGTTAACGTCTAATTTCAAAAATGCAGATATAACTAGGGTATACATGCACCATAATGTTAATGTAAGTTGCAGAAGTAGTATATCATTTTAAAAACTCATAAATACTTTTATTAAAACAGTATGTAAAAATCAAAAATATCTAGTTTCAAAAATATGAGTGAAGACGGGTTACAATTAATCTGTATACTTTACACCTGTTAATATGAATCTTATTGTCCATCATTCATAAGTAATTATGCGTATATTTCTAAAATGAGGTTTACTCACTTTCTACAATTTCCTATTATATAATTTCTAATATAATATAATATTATTATTATATCCCCTGTCTTACTTAATATTTTCTTAACACTGCAGCTATTTTTCATTCTACAGCAATATCGAAAATTATTCTGCACAACATACTCTCACGAGAAAACTATTGCACAGCATTTGTACCTCTGGAGCAATCTCACCGATCTGTAATTCGTTACTTATTTTTATCATCAGTTACCAGTGAAAATGGAGACTATGTGTAAGACAGCACTTCAAGGCAACTCGCAAATATTTTTATCTTTCTTCCTTTCAAAACAAAACTTTTGTTTCAACAATATCTCCCAAGGCAGATATCTGATTTGATCCTCTTTAGATCGAATGAAGGAAAGTGTTCTCAGAGTACAAAGTGTTAGTTGTTAATTCCACCACTGTAATTGAGAAGACTCACCGACGTTTTATTATCTGTATTTTAAACAATTCTTTCGGTGTATCTTACTGTGTCCAATTCTGGAGTCACAACGTATCTGTCTAAATGTCGTCACAAAATAGAATGGACTTAATTGATTCGGCGACGGGACCCTCTACAATAACGTATAACTCGTTACAGTAAAGGAGTAGCAATAATCCGTATCGAGATTTCGATCTTCCAGCAAATCATTTTACCGAGGAAGCGGTAAGAATCGATCTTGAACATTGTTCAGCAAAGGATGGTAAACGAATATGCATCGAGGGGTGTCACCGAGGTCTTATCTGATCGCTGTGGCTGATTCCACGACACAGAATAGGAGTGCCTCGCGTTTCGACATTTATTGTAACACTAGTAAATTGTTGGAAATGTTTGTTATTTTTCTATCGATGTAACTGTGTATCGCGTTCTTCCATTTTTGTTACGGGGAACAAGTAGGATCAGAATGAAATATTAATATTAATAGTGAAATTCTGATATATTTTCTGTAACAGCAATTCTTCTTTAGCGTAATGTTAGTTAAGAAAGTAAATTATGATACCGCTGTGTGGATTCTGATGCTAGTGAAGAATAACACCTGTTCCAAAGAACCAGGTGAAGCTTTAATTTTCGGCCAATCTGCAAATAACGTTTCGTTTCACATCCTTTGTTTCAGTATAACCTAATTGTATTCTGGAGTATCTAAGCTTGGCTCTAGCACTTATTGACGTAGTTCATACAGACCTTTTAGAAAATCGTTACTGGGAAAATTTTCCTCATCTTTAATTTTTAAATATAATCACTGCTTACATGCGTTTCATCTCTAAATACCTTAAATATTTTTCACGAAAACATTTTATTAATTTCATGCATGAGGTGATACAATAATTTTACTCGAAAGGATAAATAATTCAGTATTCGGTGGTATAATTTGATAGGAGGGCACACATACGTCATTCTTTAGAACAATTCAATTCTTTTCAACGTTCTTTCCAAAATTCATCCTTACATATATGAAATTGAAATATGCAATGAAATAAATGATGACTTAGAAATACCATGCATATTAAAATTACTGACAATGTAAGCAATAATTTACGGGGATTCGTTTATATTTATTAGCTCTAATCATGTATTTCTCTTTTCCCACTAATTTCTTATTTACTCACTGTAGTTCCTTATTACAAGATGTGCAAATTACATTCTAATTTCCCGAATAACTGTCTCATAATATTTGTCAACGATTAATTGCCCCCGAAAAATTCAACTTATAGTCAAAGGAGAGATCCTCCAAACCCATCACTACATTTATGCAGTTACAAGCTGTGTATTAGAAAAAGGATGTAGAATTTTCAACGAAAGTAGAATATGAGTCCCTTTTCTTCATCTGCTTAATTCACGAATTCCCAGAAATATACCTCTAATATGCTATATCCTTGGACATGCTTTCATTCCCGTACGTTAATTGCTTATACATTATACGGACACATCTCTCTGTCGCTTCGACAGCAGTCCTCAGAAACTCTAATATTCTAGCTCACTTTATAACATAACCAACAAGATAATATTCGAGAAACATCTAACTCGCGTTCCGGTATAAAATGCTGTTGAATATCAGCGTTCAAATTCCCTTTTAATTCTCACGCTCCCGTTTCGATCCTTCCCGTCAGATCAATAGGTGCTTCAAAATTTCCAATTCATATCCTTCGAGTGAAATGTCAATACAAGATTGAATTGTCAATATCACAAACATAGATCTTAACAAATATAGATTATAAACAGTTTAATTGTACTTCAACTGACCGTAGAGTCTTAAACGCTGAGTAACTTAGGAATAGAATTTCAAGGAAATATAAATTATTAAGTTAGACACAAATGGAGACATTACTTAAGAGGAAAAGTCGAGAACCGAATGAAGGAAATTTACGTCACAAATGAATGGAAAAAAATCGGTAGGAAAATTGATGTTATTATAATACTTTGTTTGCCAAGCATACGGAATCCGACGCAAAATAAACGATACGCAGGTGGCTCTTGAACGTCGGACTTATAATGCAAAACACATGCTAATTTTTTTTATAATGCAAAACACCTAACTCAGAGACTTCGCCGTGAAGTGTCCTCGAAAGACCTCCTAACCCCGTTAATGCAACATGCGCCGGCAAGCATTCCGCTATAAGTGAACATGAACAGCCCTTCAGAAATTCCCTTACTACACTCCATCGTGCCGTAGATTTGCCGTTACCGAAACTTCATTCGGGGCTTTGCCTTGCATTATTCGTCCGATTGAAGTGAGAACTATTTCATATTTGCATTTGCTGCTGAGAAATGCTTTTCTTGCACGTTGAAATTGCAACGATCTTTCGTTCGTGTTTGCTTAAGAAGTTGGAGGAAATGAATTTTTATTTGCATGCAGAGGTTGTTCTTTTTCCTTGTACATATACTGGGTTGCTGGGCATTTGAATTGGAATAGGGAACTGAGTACTGTGTAGACGAGAATGGTTGTACCAGACTTAACATGAAAACTCCAGGTACTGGTTAATAATCGTGATAGGAAAATTGACAGAGTAGAAACAATGGAAAATTGCTTATGTTAGTGCATTAAAAGAAGAATCGGGATATTACGATAATATGAAATTTTTAGTAAATAGTTTAATAATAGGCAATTAATCCGTAGCATATTTTTCATTCGTGTAGATATATGTAATGGGAGAAAATAGGTTCGTTTTTCTTTATCTGTGATTAGGTAGAAGTAACTGCGAGTATGAGATATCCTGTAAGATAGACATGGGAATTTGAATGTTAAACTTGATATGGAAGACTTTCTAAGTTCTTTCTCATGTAGGTATCGATATGGATTGGAAATTATATGGGTGGTTATAAATCGTTCAATTTTTATTTTTATTTTCCCATTCCATGTTATAACTCCTCCTTTAATTGAGGCTTAATAGTAGGGTTCCTGATTAGGTCATTACTCTCTTTAGATATTCATTATGTAATTAAAACTATATTACTGAAAAAATTTCGAATCATCTCACTTCTCCGTCAATTTCCTTAAAAAGCACTGCAACTTCTTGTGCTTTTATCTACGTATAGCATTCAGAAACCAGTAAAGATCGCTCAGAAGCTCGGTAAATCTTGTTTACCATATCTTATCGTATTCCTAAATAAAACTGCATCTAAATACAATAAATATAATCAATATTAGAACATAATCGCATATCAATCAAATTAAAAATTAACAATTCCAAGGACAACTGCTGTTTCATTAAAAGAATATGAAACAGGATGTACCAATTATATACTGACATAAAGTAAGCATGCTAATCCTATAACAATGGTGAGTAATAATTGTAATAGCAATACTTCCCGAGAAACTGTACCTAAATTCGTAACAATTCCGAACAATTGTAGCAGCACATACATGCAGGGCCAGAATGTTCAAAATCGACGAAACAGGATACGCGTGTACAGTCTTGCGAATAAGAGGTGAAGTAGAAATCTCTAATCAATGGTTCCGCCAAGCGGGGCACGAAATCGTTTGCAGCAGCCCAACATATTCCAGTCATTCATTTGTCTTCAAATCGAATTCAGCATTGTTTAAAGGCAAACGCCGCTATTTTGTGAAATGGAACACGCGCTCCTGAAACCGCGCTGTTCGCGTGTGTGTACAAGATAATCAAGCTAGATATCGTTCCAAATATCAAAACATAACATCGTCTTCTGGGGAACCGTGACTTACTTCAAGACGTCGATTCACGACATACTTATAGGTCTCATCTTTCTACAATCGAAAAGTGTCCGCACGTCAGTATTCACTCACAGTCCTTCCGCAAAGACATTACGTTATTCCCGCGCCATAAACATGGTATTTGCATCGAATGTACTTTTATTGTGTCACCTGGATATCTGCCAACCAGTCTCTCCGTTCAAAAGTCGATTTACGACACCTGTGTCTTTGAGCAGCTATAACTAAGCGAGGAGAGATCGCAGAATGACAATTGTGGGATCTATATAAATGTTATAGTCTGTATTCTTACATCCTTCGATTGAATTTGGACACGGAAATTTTTGTCGTAGGAAACAGAAATGGGTTTACGATTAGAAGGTTTGGGGAAATTTTATGGATCTCGTATCGATTAAGAAATTCTGCTCAGTGATCGAAATTAGAGGAAATTGTGCCACTGATACATCCATTATGCACAAATCCCGTGAAATTTAATATACACTTCCTGACTGCTGGGTAGTTCCCTTTTATTATTTAAATTACGTTATTAAACTTCAATCCTGTATGTTATTACTTCAAAAACCACATGGAATTTTACTTGCTCCTATTCATTATGACTGGTGTAAGTGAATGAAGTCGTATCCTTTGTATATTCTGCCATGCAAATTTCTTTATTAGTATCATATCGCTGATATACTCCTTATACAGCCAGAAAGCACCAAGGAATGAAAAATTTAACAATAACTTCCATTGCCTTACAATAGTTGCTTTGTACAATGTAATTTGAATGTAAGGTAAATAATAATTACTTTTAGCGAAACTAACATTGTTCTAACTTTTACAATTTTTAAGTAAGAAGCTGTCACAGTTTTCTACAGTTAAACAGCCTAAGACCAAATTCAATCCATGGATGCGAAAGTACTTATCCCACAAATGTCATTGCACGATCGATTGTTCGAGAATGAATTTATTATAGATTCAGATTCGCTAACATGGACTCACGAAGGTATATAAACGATATACGTAATAACGCATGGCGTTTACCGTTTACACTAAAGTAACGAGTCTAACGCGTCACGAGTTTCTCATGCTAAACCCCATAAACGTTAATTGCGCTCTTATTAGGTTGCAATAACATGTAACGTGTTTTGACGCGCGAGAAATATGAATGAATGCAACCATTCACAAAATTTCATTTTTAATAAAATATGTTTGTATATTTTCAATTAAAGTACAGTAACATTAGTGTGCTTACTTTCTCGTCAATGCATCATAGTGTAAGGAGCAAAAGCAGTATTATGAATATTTGCATTAATTCATGTATGATCACAAAGCCTACCAACGTTTAAATCCATAACCATTTTCATATATATTATTTGATATTCCTCATTCAGTCGATCATTGCTTTGGTTACACGATTGCGTTTTACAAACTTCAATATAGGTTGAATTAATCTTTTCTGTTTTTTTTTTTATTTCTTTTTACTTTTTCTCAACCGTGGGTCATTTAACCTGCGGAAGGTTCAGTGCTAAGTTTCAAATAGCGATACGTGGAATGTCGGAATGAAATTATTCCATCCGTTAGTTAGCACCCGTTCACCGTTCTAGGAAATTTCGTTGACCTTACAGCGGAAAATCTTCTAATCGCTATTTCTCCGCTGCGACGGAAAAGCTTACCGCAAAGGGTTGACGATGCACTCCGGCGATGAAACACGTTCCACGGTCGAATTCTTATTTCTGCGCTACCCGCAGCCTAGATAGCCGCTTAGTGACGCGTCACTGAAGAATGTAACGCGCATTCCAGGTTCCTTTAACGAAAATGGATAGTATTAGCTGCACGATGCGTCCACGTATATCTACGTTTTTCTAGCGAACGCGCTCTTGAACAAAGATACGCAGCTTCACGGCTTTGATTCGAATTCATTTGGCATTCGCTCGAGACCGAATACCAAGACACCGAGCAGACACTTCTACTTTCAGGTATACGGGAATTGGCTACCGATTCAATATCGCGCAGCCGTCGGTATGATCTCCTTCACGTTATCGATTGCACCCTCAGTCTCTCCATTGGTACTCTTGGAAACTTTCTTCATTTGTTCCTTCCTATACTGCAGGGTTAATTGTCACGCATAGGTATGTATAGACACATGGATTGGGTTTGTTGCTAGATCCTCAGTTCTCTGTAGTTTTGCTAGATGCAATGAAATGTTACTTAACTTGTAATTTTAATTAATTTTGGCTGGTGGATTGTATTTGCTGTTTGAATTGTTATACATATTATTATTTTTAATTCATTATTTTATTTGTTCTCGGTAAGTAGCTTCGAATAAAGGTTAATTAAGTAGTTTAGTTAGATTTGGTATGTGGCTTGAACTATTGCTCCGTGCCGTGCATCCTATAAATTCCTAGTATTGAATTCTTTGTAAGGCAGTTTGTATTTCTCTTTAATTTATTGCTTTGATTTATGCTAGTAATTGAATAGAGTTGATTTGTTGTCATTGGCATTATATGTTTTGTAATATTCGATTAGTTAGTCTTCATAAATTCCATTCGTTTTTTAAAACAGGTATACTGTCACTTGCACTACAACTTTTCTCTCCTAAGGAATTTCAGATTCTTGATTGAATGATTTAATTCTTGGCCAGAAATGGAACTAATTGTCAGATTTGAAGGTGTTCTACATTTTCAAACACCTTTTGAAATTATTTGATTAAATGCTTTATCACAAGGAAATTCAGATGCTAAAAGATTTCCAATGTTTATTTTTACATCCCTCTATAACTAATAAACTATATAATTCAGGTCCCTGTGTTATTTTGTAATCATAAAATTAAAACTCGGACGAAGTTTATTCATGTAATCCATAAATGATGTATTTAAATATAAAAGTGTTTGTAAGGTACATAAAAATGGATTTCCAAACTAACCAAGAAATACAATATTTTAATTCTGACCCATTTGAAAATTAACGTTCACGTAGTCTTCACAGTATTTAGACAAACGTATAATTCGTACTAAATGTAATTTTTCGCCTCTTGAAATTCTTAATTTTCGTTAGAATTGTCATTAAAAGAAATAGATATTCCAGTTTCACGTACGATTCACAACATGAGGTTGATCGGAATATTTCATCAAAAATTGTCCACTAGGAAATATGCGGTTGTTAACAGATACTTCGTCCATTTCAATCCGCATACCGGTTGGATCGAGTTTTTTTCAGTTTCCTTCTAATTATCAAAATTGAACAGTATTTCATCGATTTTTTATTTATGAAAATAGGTAAGACGGTGCAGGACGAAAATATGAATGTCTCGCAAAAGAAGTTCATTCAAAATAAATTACGAGCGTGTAGTATATCCAAACTGGATACAATTGTGTGCATTTTCTACGTTGAAACCGTCAGGTCTTACCCAGCAGAAATACGATTTAAGCAGTTTCGAACTGTAACTTCCATTGGAATGCCCGTTGATAAATATGTGTAGCCTTCGATGTGAATACCATAAACGAACTTAACTGAAGCAAGATTAAATTACAGATTATTGAAATTGAAACAATAAATTACTTACCCTTAGAACCTTCGAATGTAATAAATAAAGCCATAAATGGACGTGCAAAATGTTTGTCCGGTTGCTGATATAATCACTTCAACGATGTAACAAAATACATTTCGGGAAAATAAGCCGGAGTATGTAGAATGAAGTAAACCAACGTATAGTTAATTGGGAGGTAATTTAAGCAGTGAGGACTATGGTAAAGTAAAATTAACTGAATTTACAATGTATATTCACAAAAACGATATACAATGGAACAGTGTGCAATGATAAGGGATAATCGCATATAAAAAGTGTCAATAGTAACATTGCTGTCTCAAGCGAACCATTTAATGTGACCGAAAAGTAGTGAGAAGTGTATTTAAGAGTAACATTACACTAATATAAAGAGAGTGACGATCATGATAACAAGTTTCACAAATGAAAACACAAGGAGACCCCATACTCAAATGTAGTCAAGTGATCTCGAGTTAATTGTAATTTTAACATATTTGTTTATCTTGGTTGTCGACTACAAAGCATTAACTATTCATAAATAACTTCACATCAAATATGGAATCGAAACACTCGCGATTCTCTATCTTCATTGCTCCATAAATGGCACCAAACAGATTCCAAAAATACATATACTAGAAGTTCCGAGCACTTAGGTGTTTATTGCGAAAATCTTGCAGAGTGTAAATGGTTAATACTCATAAACGTGGCACGAAATACATCCATCAGTAAGGAGCGAGGAGCGTGTGCAGTACCTGGCTTCTTCCACCGCCATTGTGGTTCCCTTACACGCTTCTGTCCGGTCGGAAACTGAGAATTTAGAAACGAGACGCGTCATCGCGGTCTTTAGAAGCGGCTTTGACGTTGGTGTAGCAGATGCTCGCGTCTCGCGACCAGCGGCGGAATGGTGTAGCGTATTGAATGCTTTTCAAATAATTATGCACCACGTGCACGACAACGCGTGCACGGCAGCGTCACCGCACACGCGTATTATATCATAGCCGATATTAAGCAGTGCCGCATAATAAATTCGCTGCTGGTCGAGCCTCTATATATCTTGCGCGTTCTCGTATCTCTCACGAAAGTAGGCGGTACTTAAAATGCACCGAAATGGGAACAGACTGGTGCCCGGTCCTATTATCCACAGAAGGGTGTGCGGGGTGGACATGTTTGCGTATCTTGAATATCTGACTCGCCGACCATTCATTGACTTCGCGCGACCGCAGAGCACGAGTAGAGCAATTTTAGTGTTTGTGCTTTGGAATCGCTAATGAGGAAGCGTTGGGGGACGTTTCGTTATTTGCATGGAATTTTATTTACATTGGGCAGTGTCTGTTGTGGGTGCGTGGAGTTGGTTCAGGTTGTTCGATGTTCTTGGTGAATGGTATTATATGGACAGGGAATGTGGTGTTATTGGTTTTTAATCGAATTATTATTTATACCTTTCTTGTAATGGGAAATCCTGTAACATTTTTGGGGTGGAAAGGGTAATATCTTGTAGATGTTTTGGAGTTTGTATACGATTGGTTATATACGTTTGGGTGAAAATTATTGACTTGATGAGTGAATGTCGCATGTGGGGAGAGCGGTGGTAGAATGGAGAATAATACAATTTTCAACAGATCTTTCTTGATATATCTCTTGACGGGCTACTTTCAACTTGAAACATCAGCAAATGATAGGTTTGTTAATCCTATTGTACGTTAAAAAGGAAAGAACTCCTAGATTTTTGGAAGTTTCGTAGACTTTTATGTTGCCACCTTTAGTTGCATACGAGGATTAGGTTAATAGATGGCAGATATGTAGAAGATGGAAAATAATTTGTTTTGCATGAGTTATTCTGGATGTGTCTCTTGATCACGCAATTATGTTTCCTCCTGTCAAGTCAATAGCGATAGGTCATGTAAACATGCCGTCCAATAATTTGTTAACTTACTCGACATTCGTTTTCCGATATTCCCTACCCAGAAATAAAAAGAAAAAAGGAGAAAATAAGCTAATCGTGATAAAAGAATTTGAAAAGTAATACAATGAAACATTCGGACATAATTATTAATTCGACGAGGTTTTGAAATACAAATAATTGCGTATACAGTAAAATTGGAGAGGTCTGAAAAGGTATGAATTATTCTGAGAAATTAATATTTCTAATAATTGTCCGCGATGAAAGCTCTTCGAACCATTGCCCAGTCCCTAACCAGAAATATTCCAAATCGTATTCCGTTGGTGAGAGCGTATGTAGTAGTTCTATGATGTGGAAATTTATTAAAGTAGCCGAAGCATAATGGAAGACGATAAAGTTAACAACGTTTGTAAGTACAGCGAAATTCCTGAAATTACATTTATGTATTTAACTGCTGAATAACGTGAGTAAAACATTAGCTTTTGAAAGAAAATATATCAATGATATCGCGATGAACCATAATTTTGATCTGCAATGACATTCGAACAACAATATAATCTGTTGACAGAAATTCAGCGATGATATCATATAATACAGTGTCCTGGAATTCAAATTCAGTACGATGTGAATGATGCATCAACAATCCTGAAAACTTTAATGCAGCAAATGACTCACATTGGTATTCTGTACGAAAGGATTTTCATAAAATGTGACAAAAGAAGGTTAAAATTGTATGTTGTTCCACAAGGTTAAGGACTTGTGACTATCATTTAGGAATTCCCTACAAATGCATGCAAATGAAAAATTTCACAGGACCCCAACACATATTCCTAAATCCAAATCAAGACGTAGCTACCTTCTATCCTAAACCAAACTAAATCGAAATGAAGTGAAAAAGAAAACAATTTTTGTACATAAACCGATTTACGATGAACAATCCTCTCAGCCCTCCGCTAAATCTTCAAGTAATTCTTTGAGCCTCCTACTAACGTTTCGATACCACGTGCTGCCCTAAGCAGTGCTAATCTGTTTCATTCGGTGTCTGCCGCTTCGCTGTGTTCGGCTGGTATCAGCTGCACACAGCTTTTCTCTGCTGTTCTCAGCTGTGGATGCGGCGCTCGCAGAAAGCTGGTGTCACAAGCAGATCTAATCTGTGCTCTACGCTGCTATTCAGCGTACTGCCGGGCGCTGCTGCGTTAATATGTGGCCTGCTGCGGTGGCCGTGCGATTGGGAGCACTGATGCCATGAGCAGTGCTAATCTGCACTTCGCGACACTTTTCCGCCCCCTGCTGCTCTCTGCTCCACTGGGTTGCATCGTGCTGTGCTGTGCTGTGTTGGCGCTGTTACTCAGTGCGGTGCTGGCCGTAAGAGTACTAATCCGATTCACTTGATGGTATTTGGTACTTCACTGCCTCCATGTCCTGCTCCGTTGCGCCCTGTTACGATCCACTCCGCTCTGCTTCTCTATGTATTGTAATGCTGTGCGCTTCTATTCTTATGTCGGCGGTGCTGTTTAGTGTGGTGCTGATCTAAGCGGATCTCATCCGTATTATGCGGTGTTATTCCGCGTATTACAGTGCTATGCTGTGGCCTGCTGTACTGTACTGCGTTCTACTACAGTGGCGGTGCTATTTGGATCAGTTTTATTGAAAGTTATACTTTTGTATGCGTTTCGGTGCTGTTTGGCTTTCGGATATGCTCTGGTGATATTTGCCGCGCTTTCCTGTGAACTGCTTATTTCCCCGTGGCGGCGGTGTAACTGAGTGCAGTGCTGTCTGAAGAAGCACATTCGCTTTCTAGTCGGTGGCTCTAGCCGGCATATCTTGCTTTGCTCCGCTCGGCTGTGCTCTTCTCCGCTCGGCTGTGCTCTGCTCCGCTCTGCTGTAATCTCATGCGGTGGCGGTGCTATTCGGAACAATGCTGCCTTCAGCAATGTTAATGCGCTCCATTTGCTGTTATTTGGAGATACTCTGAGATCTGCTTCGATCTGCTCTACCCTGCTTTGGGTAGCTGCTTGGGTGATTGCGAAGCTGTTCATTGTGGTTCTGCACATAGCAGTGCATATCCTTGCAGTTCGCTGCTGTTCGGAGTCATTCGGAGCTATTTTGTGCTCTGTTCTCTGTCCCATACTCTGTAGCTCTCTGCTGCGCTTTCGCATAATGGCGGTGATATACGGTGCTCTGCTGTCCTGACTGTTGCTAATCTGTGCTAGTCAGTGCAATTCGGGAATCTGCAGTTATTGTTGCGTTGTTATTCGGTGCGGTGCTGTCACAAGCAGCACTAATGTAAAGCAGCACTCTGCTGCCCTCTGCTGCGCTCTGCTGTGTTGCCAACGCTATTCTGTGCAGTGCTGGCACAAGCAGCAGTAATCTGTTCCATTCACTTGTAATCGGTGCTCCGCTGCTTCCTGCTGGGCTTAGTCGTGGTATAAGAGCTACTCGGTGCGCTTCTGTACTGCGAACGACACATTAGCGCTATTCAGTGCTATTCCGTTATGCCCTGCACTACACTGCACTCAAATGCACGCAGCTGCGCTACGCCATTGTTTCATTGCTGTTTGGTGCGGTGTTGTCCTGGATCGTGTGAATTTGTGCCATTCTCTGCTATTGGCAAGAATTCGTCGATGTGCTATCTTCTGCAGACCATTACAGCGCTATGCAGTGCTCTACTGCGCACTGCAGTGGTGGCGTTGCTGTTCAGTTTGTTCATGCGCTAACTAGCTCTGATCTGGCGAATATGATGCTACTCAGCGTTCTGCTGCACTTTGCTGTGGTGGCTATGCTATTGTGGGCGATGCTGACCCAAGTAGAGCATATCTGTGCCACTCGGCGGTTGCTGTGACCGGCTCCACGCTGCTGCGCCCTGCTTTTCTCTGCTGCGTTAGCGTTGCTATCTGATGAGGTGATGTCATAAGCGATGCTAATCTATGTTACTGTGTGGTGTTTAGGGCTGTTCTAGGTCAGCTTCGTCAGTCAAATCGTCTCAGCCATGCATAGGCATATGGGTTAGACACGACGTGTATCGTCCGTCCGTACACAGGCACGACGAACCATCACGTCTGGAGTCGTCTGGCCTGTATGTTAGCGCCCCAAACCTACAGGATATGGATCGCCCGCCCGCACGAATACGCGCCGATCCGACACGACTAGGAGTGACCGTCCCCTACGTATGCGTACCGAACGAACACAGCTTGGCTCTTTAGTCCAATGTGTATGCGGGCCGATCCGGCGCAATTTTGATCGCATAGCCCGTGAACAGTCGCGCCGATCTGGCATGACAGAGATCCTCTGTCTTATACCCAGGCGTCTCGAATTATCAGGTTGGGAGCCTCTATCACAAATCTAGGCGCGATGGACAATCAGGTCTGGGATCGTCCGGAAAGAATCTTGGTACGTTGAAACGACAGGGTTGCGATCACCCGCCGCATACATAGGTGCCACTAACCGACGAGACGGTAGTGTCCGTCCCGTACGTAGGCGTGTCAAAGCATTACAACTGGTATCGCGCGACGCGAAAATAGGCACGCAAAACCATCATGTCTGGGATCGGCCGACCCGTGCCTAGATGCGCAGAACCCACACGACTCGTATTGTACTGTCCGATCATCGACGAGTTGAAACATTACGATTGAGATCGCCCGGTCCGTAACACGTTGCGCCGAGCCGACACGACTGAGATCGTCCTTTCCGCACCCAGGCGCGAGGAGCTGGCACGATTACGATCGTCCGGCTTGAACACCTTCCTGCCTAATTGCCGCGGTGGGGATGGTCCGTCCCATGCACAGGCGCGCCGAAGCATCTGAACTGGTATCGTCCGACCCATACCTTGGAGCGCCGAAAGTACAGGATTGGGTTCGTCCGTCCCGTATGCATGCGCTCCGAAACATCGCGGCTGGGATCGTCCATGCCATATGTACGCTAATATGCGGAACGCACGATTCCATTGGTATTAGGTCAGCGCGCATACATTCGTGTCGAGTCATCCCTCACGTGTCTGTTCTGCGCGCATACCTACGGGACGAACGATAACTGCTGTGTCTGATCGCGGCACATACATTATGGCATGTCGAGACCAGTCCTATCGGTTCCGCGCAGATACAAACTGGGCGGATGATTGAATTCGTGTATGTAAATCCCGCATATAAACGTTTCGACCGATCCCAGTCTTGTGGGTTTGGCGTACCTAGGTTTAAGCTCTATGTCTCGCATGGCTCTTTATCCCATAGCACCTTCATACCCTAGTTTCACGTGAATTTTTACAATAACTTGCGTTTCGTAGAATCAACGAATTCTTATTTACATATTTTCCAAAAAGTGTGCCAACTACTTCATTGATAGCATAATCAAATCCAAATTGATGAATACTTTGCACCATGAAAATCTTTCTATGATTCACCATGATGTGCTGATATCATAGTGAAACGCTATTCGAGGCAGACAATTCTTTTTTGTGGAAGGAAAAGGAACTATAGATAGACGTTCTCTCGTCCTACGTCTTCAGAAGGAAGAAAACCAAGAAACGAACTGCAGAAAATTTATCCCTTTACAGCGACGCTAGTAGAATGCAGAGGTTTCGTGTCCCTCTTCACTCGTATTGGATTTATCGGAGTCGAAAACAGGTTCGATGTTCGAGGCTTGACGTACAAGTTCGAATCCAGGCATAAAGCCGGGACTCCAGCGTGCGTGTTTCTGACAAGCACGTGAAAGCGTACGAGCAATTTCTTTCGAAGTCGTTCTGTTCCAACTAGGATAAGATAAGTCTTATCAGACTCGCACGTTTGACCACCAACGATAAGTTTCTCCTTCGCGTATCCTGATCTCCTTGCGGCAAGGACGTGCAACCATACTGCCCGATTATGCCTGCGCAAGAAGAACCGATCCTTTTGCTTGCGAATTATTTCGACGTCGTTGGCTAAGTAGATGGTAGACGGGTAAAATTACGAGGATAAGTTAGGAAATAAAAACTGGATAAGCGATGGAGCACCATCTGAGTATGTATATAATAAGCTATATTGGAAGAGCATCTCTCAGGAAAACAGATGAGAAATTTTTCGGAAAAATTTTTGTGAAAATGAAGACAGGCGAGATTTTTTAAAGGAAAACACCGAGGGACCAGTATTGGGGATCATGCGCCGAGTCTACGGTGAGAGGCTTTGCTAAATTGGAAATCTTCATGGTGTAAGATTGAAGCGAAACAGGAAGATGATTGTTGGACCTTTGGCTATGTTTAGGTATATGTGAAACGTATATTTAAATATATTATATATTGTCTGTGTAAATAAGATAACTAATATTAATCCAATGAAATATGGAGCGGACAATGAACGGAATGGAAAATTAATTCAAAACCTTGATGGATGCTTGTATATACATTTTAAAGGTATACAGGGTAAACGATGCATCGGGACCAAAATTTCTTGCTTTTGAAAATTTCATTACTTCCAAATAGGACTAACTATGAAAATTTCAAAATGATAATAAGGGTACTGAGTTACCATTATTATAAGTCATCTATAGGAATATAGCATTTGCTACTTAATTGTAAACAGCCAATTAATCTTGCGGTCAAACGTTATATGAATTATTAAGTTTACTGTTAATAACAAATTGCTCAGTACATGAATTTGTAATAAAAATTAATAGAACGGAAATAGCTTACAAGAATTAATAATAAATTTCACGTATCACTGATTAAATGAATTTGATAAGGGAATAGATAGCTCTAGGATACACTGTCCAATAAATTTTACCTTCTTAAATCTGTGATAACCATTTGGTAGTTCTCTTAGAGTTTATTTTATCAAAGACGAATGCATATTCTAAGTTGCTCTAGCTTCCTCAGATGTATAAAGACTGCGTTTATACAAGAATAAGCGGCAAGGACGATAGGAGGTTCATTCCTGTCTGACAAGTCAGTTGAGAGGATCCCGAGTTATTCAATGGCTCTAATTAAAATTATTCTTGCTTCTGAATAATTATAAATAGCTATCAGCGTTTAGAAATAACACTCCGAGCATAGTTCATACGAATATTAATGGATTTTTATAAAAAGCTTATTACATGATACGAATTTGCTTCACAATAGAGTATTCTGTACACCTCTCTGAAGAGGAAACAACCCAGAAGCATTATTATGATGACGATCAGTATTGATAGAACGGTAAAATATATATCCACAAGCTGAAAAACATACAAATAAAAAGTAATACGGTTAACTTAACATAACGTTGTGTACAAGAGTATTCCTTAATATAGAAGGCCCGTAAATGGTATTACTAATTTTGTATAAATTATTGAATTTATTGTTAACATCTAGTTGATACTGTTAATAACAAATAACCCGAATCATACATTTACAATAGAAATAGAAAAAGGTAGGATAATATCGACTATTATAGAGAAAAAGTAATTATTAACGAAATCGACGAAATTCGATAATCGTCGGCCGATTTCGGAAACCGATTGGGAGTCATATAAAAAGGAGCACCGCGCGACATCTCAGGTCCTTGACGGGTGGAGCTCGGACGAGGTAATTCGGTGTCTGTACCAGGCACTTCCGGGACTTCACCAGTGGGACCTAGGCTACCTTCCCGAGGGTCAGAGTTGGGCACGCCGGCTTTGGTAAATAAATTTTTGTACCGACCTTTTTCAGTTTTATAGTCTCGATGTGATTCAGATATATCGTTGCTGTTTTTAATATGTCTCACCTTTCTACTTTCTAATCAGCTCTTTCCCAGGACTAATCACATATTTCCTTTATAGGTTCATTATCTGAATTCGCTAGCTTGAACTCGAGTTCACTTGTCATTTTGACGTCTTTATAGTAACTTCTATATTTCGAAGAGGTCGTGGGCTGAGTGGTTGGATGTGGCATTGGGGTGGGGTTGTGAAGAGGTGGAGATAGATGGTGGCCATTGTCTGGATCTCCGGACTAATCGATAGCCATTGTCCACTCCAGCTATACATCACTCCCATCCTTGTTTTATTTCCGAATCATTTCATCGTTGGTTTGTTATCTCGAAGTCGGCTTTATTTCATCGATGGGCTGTTTCTGCCTCATCAATGGATTACTCCTTCCATTTCGTTAACGTTTGCGTTATCTATTCGTCTCGCTTCTATTTTTCTCCGTGTAACTAATCCGCTTTCTTTTGGGTCTACATTTAAATTAATATATTCTCCTTTTAGCTTTCAGGTTTCTCAAGATTTGATCTGGAAGACTTCTTTGAACGATGAGGGATGCGTGAGTTTAGACACAACTAGTTACAAGGTACAAGATATTGTTGGACGACGAGGGATGCATGCCTTTAGATCTAAGGCGTTATAAATAGTTACAAGATGGATTACTAGGCTAAGACTCACGTGCGCGTTATCTGTACAATGGTAGGCTACATAACTTGCAGCGAATTCATCTATTCCATATTCTTCCTCTGTTATCACCCCCGCTTACCAAATAGAACATAATTGTTCATCCGATAACCGCGATCGTCTTTAAGGACCGACTAGCCTACGCAACGAACTTCCGTGTACTCGATAATTCCATACATCGTGAGTCATCGTCACAACTCGTCTCCAACACACATTCAAGCCACTGTCAATCACGTCATGCATCGGTCTCCAGGATGGCCTTCGTGTCACTGTTCCTTCTGCGGTGAATGCGAGGTCCAAACACAACACTTGGGATGATTAAGTTGTACCCCCTGGGGCTGGGGCACGTAGTATCTGTCCGTCTGCAAGGACTCGCTGGATGCTCATTGCGGCTCCGGGTGTTTCATTGGTTCGGGGACTACATTGGTTCACGACTAAGTCATGGCAAGGTCTGCCATGGCTGAGGTGGGCTAGGCCCGATCATGATGCTGAACCTGGAGCGCCTTGTACGCAGGGGTAGGTTTCGTATGCTAGTCAATCTTTTGAATAATCGTGAACTCGTTCAGGCCCGGCGCGATTATGACATAGCTCTTTCCTGTTCGCGTCTCTCATATCTGATTCTCCAAATTATTGGGAACATAGAAATATTGGAGTATGCTGACGTGTATCATATTTGCGTTGCGTCATTAGAGTACAAATATTTGTATACCAATCCGAGACTCTTTCTGTAGGACACGAAATATAATAAAGTGTCAGTGGCGTCACTTTAACTTCTTGCGCTCCAAGTTAGATTAGATATCTTTGAAACTGACTTCACCAGTAGTTTTCGCCACTAGGTCGAATGTCGGCTTTCGATGCGTAGCCACCTCCACGTTGTGAGTCGTGGTAATTGGTATCGCTTTGCAAAGAGCAATTTTAGGAAACCGATGCCAAGCTATTTTTTTATCGACAGGACATCAAAACTAAAAGACATTACTGTAACTGGGTGTCGGGGACTGTTACAGTATTTCATCGTACATTACCAGTGAACTGCGAAGATACTTCTCAACCTGAATTTTAAAAGGAGCTCATAGATAATGAAATGAAAATTCATGATCTATTGTACCAGTTTAACTTATTATGCTACAGGGTACCAGGGTCTTAAATTAATACCAGTATCATTAATCTAATATTCTTAATTACATTATTCGAACTAAGTCCTCGATTAATTATATAGAGCATTGAATTATTAGCTACATACGTTCATTGCAAACCTAATATTAGCTATACCTTTAGAACCTTTAGTCTACGCAATACCTTACTAGCAGCAATGAGAGGGTTGACACGAACGTGATAAAAACTGCGTTTCCGCGACGCCTGGCAAAATAGGTTACATTAATCAAATTTCCGTAATACTTAATCTTCGTGGATTGTGAGTAATGCAATCCTTGGTGTTTCACGGGAGTGACGTAATTTTGATTACCTCAGAGGGACGTGTCAAACTGCAATTAATGTCAGTACCTCTCTCCCTTGTGTCAATAGACGAGAACGCTTTCCAAGGCTCTTCCTCTCCTTTCTGAGCAATTGCGGTGGGCCGGATAAAACAATAGTCACAGGAACTTCTGATTCTTGCAAAGATTGGTGTTCGCGGATCAATCCCTTTATTAAAATTGTGAACCACGGCCTACGAATTCCAATTCAATCTCGTGTACCCAGATTTAGACTTTTATAGACAGTTTTATTAGCGTCGATTTTCAATGGCACAATTATTCATCATACCTTTACGTGAACCTGCAATATATATCATAGTTTGTGCCATTCACGCGTGAAAAAACTACGTTCTTCGTGGAGCTGTCAGAATTAGGAACTTACAGGGTGAACGTATTAACCGGATTTTAACATTCCTTTTAATATCTTCGATGCATATATTTGAATTAATCAGTTGAGACCAAATTTAACATAATTATCAACACTTCTCGAACTCTGTATATCGCGGAAAAGAAATCTCTGCTTTCAATTTATGTTCCTAAACTAATTACCAAATGTACATCATGAAACCTCACCCAATCCTTCGCTGAATCTGACTAGATAAATCATTTCTAAGTATTTGTATTTATAAATTAATTACATGATATAATTCGTCAAAAACAAACACACGAATCTTCTACAGACTCCATAGATAGTTCACCAATGACAAGAACAATAAAACATATATAAACAATAGAACTGTCAAAGGGTACAAAATGACTTTACTTAGATGCACTCTCTTCGCAATTGTTTAGAGTATGCAGTTGCTTATTGCAATAATAAGCATAGTATCGCACATTTTCCATCATGCAGTCGTAGCTTTTAGAAGGTTACCGGGGAACGAGGGTCGAATATATAGAGCACAGGTCAGTCGGGGAATCCGTGTGTAACGCGTCGGTCCATTAGTATGAGCATACATGGTCATGTTAATCTTAAGTTGAAGTCGAAGGTAATTGCCGTTCAGTAGAGACGTGAAGTTAAGGGTCGAAGTCGAACAGGGTTGTAATACTGCAATAATGTGTTGAGCGTTGCAGTAAGCCGAGAAATAATTCGTAACCTTACTGTCATTCTCACATATTTATGTTGTTGTTGGCAATAGATATTACCACTGTCCACCCTCTGTATTGATATCGGTTTTTATTCGATCATAATTGAGTATGCTCTTTTAATTTCAATATGCCGATTTGACCCTTTGCGTTCGAGAGGCGCACTTCAGTCGCCATTCGATAAAATTTTGAAGCCCGATATTCATAAACATGTCAAATACCGAATAATGTAACGATGTGCGAGGTATTGAAATGAAATAGCTCAACGTGTTAATTACCATAGGATTTCTTATACCAGCTCCGAAAATTATTCTCAGCGTTGTAACGGAAAATCTTTGAAATCCTATCCGCCTTTGGCCAAAAATTCGTAAAGTGCAACTTGTTAATTGCCATCAATAATGTATATGATATTTAGCACTCGTTACAGGTTGATGGTCCTAATGCCAACAATGCATTGTAATCAGTTAACAATTTCAAATTCCCAAGCAAACATATAAATTCTATATCCTTGTCATCCTTCAACCTATCTAAAACGCTCACAGATACCATTCCCGTATTCTCAGCTAAGTTATACTTCGTATACTTGGTGAAACGTAAACTACCTTCTAATTTTCGTCAGCTTCCAGACATACTTTTGGAAATCTTGCAACAATCTTCGTTGGAGGTTCGAAGATAAACGAAACAAGAAAGTAAAGCTTGGATAACAGCAGTCAGAATGTGAGAAAACAGGGGTTCTGCGAAGGTATACCCTACCACGAATGTGGAACAAAGGCGAAAATGTGTTTGGTAAGCAAGTGGTGACCAAGAATCTTGATTACAAAATAATTACCCCACATCTTCAGCAAACATGCACTCTAAAATAGTTTGACTGATGTACGTCCATCATTTGCATGCTATTGTGACTCAGGATTACCTGTCAGGTATATTCCTAACCACTCTACGTGCATTATCAAGATTGATAAAATTCTCAACTTCACCGTATCGCAATATCACGGCTCTCTCTAAATTCCTTAGAGACCAAAGCGATCTCCGCTCCATCTTCCATCTTTTCTTACAAAATTTCACATTTCTTCCCTATCCACAAGCCTACTGCTGTGCTTATGATCGTGACAAATTCCGCCGTACCAAATCGATTAATATTACGACCATAACAGGTCTGGAGTACAGAGACAGATGAAGTACCGGCTCGGAACGACCCTTAGAGTGGATGGAACGTCGATGAAGCGTAATACCTGACCGAGTGCTTCGTTACTTACGAGGGACAAGGTGTCGGCCAAAATGAGCTGAAGCTCACCGGTATAAATAAGGCATTCCCTCCCTCCGCGCAGCCGCCGCCCGCTGGATCCTCTTCCTATCCCTCCTTCCCTCTCCTGCCCCGTGCTTTTTTTCACGCCGTACCGAACTACATCTAAAAACGTCCAACGTGTGCACCACCGACGGGAGTAATAAGACAGGGTCCAGAGAGGGTTTGCTAGATCTCTGAGTAACGGATGATTCTCTCCCAGGACATATTTTCTTTCGTTCGTCTATGATTTTATTGAGAAGTTTGGTGACTTCGTTGGAGAATATTGATAAAGGCTTGCCTGTAATATTGCTGAATTTCGCGAAGAATTTATTGGCAATTTCTGGTAGAAAATTGTTCAGAATTTTTACATATACCTTGGTCAACTAGTTTGAAATTTATTGATTGATGTTGGTTCAAAATTATGCTTTAATTCTTTGGTAAGACATTGATATTCACTGATGTAGAGATTATTGTAATAAATATACCTAGTTCGCTATCTACTGCACTCTTTAAGGCTTAAAGCTATTATTTCTATTAAAATAGTTACTTATACAGCAATTCATTTTACGACACTTTGAATTCGTTTCTTTGAGCATATTTGTGCGTGTTTGATGGCATGTTCTAAACGAATTCTGGCAAGAATTGAATATCGAGTACGTTATTGCCTCGATGGAATACTGGCTCGAACGTTTTACACGCATTCTGCACTTACATGTGGATCGTATTGCTATGAGCGAAAAAAAGTTGGCTGCATATATTGGGTATGATTATGTTAACGATTCACCTATATTTTTGGGAATGTATGCTTCTATTTAAGTTTAAAGCGAATTCTCAGTTCACGGGTATTAGCAAAGCTTCGCTGCAGCAATTTTAGTATCAATTTAATTCCAATTGTAAGCAGAGTAATTAATTATTTCGAAGCTAAACCTTTTGTTTCTATGCCACCTGTAATCAGAGTAATTATAACTTCTAACGCACGTTTAAAATTTATATATATCGAAATCAGAATATTGTTAAAAGGTGTTTAATCAGCCATAGCGGCATTAAATCGACTACCAATTTTATTTTCAGAATGTATAATTTACTTTATTAGAAGCGAGTGTTATCTTTCAACTCAGAATTTGTTTCCCGCCTTCCTACGAAAAATAATTGTCCACATTTAGAAGTAGTCGCTGGAGTCATCTTCATAAAATAGCGGCCTATTGACTAATCCTATGAAGAATATGGATCGCAGAGGATATCATACTTAATTACTACTGACCATGGCTAATTAATTCATCTAAAACACATGGCTTGAAATAAATTTGGTTTCTAAACCTGTAGAGAGCACTAAGTTCGGTGGTCAGTAATCTAGCGTTTACCCCAGTGCAACAAAGATCTTAGGAAATGCTATACGTAACATCATATCATTAACGTGAGGCTGCGTTAATTTGTATTACGTAGGAAGCACGTAATAAAGGATTTTAGAGATATGATGAGCAATATTACCATTCTCACATCACTTCTCACTTCACTGCTCCTGTCGCCAAAATATCGTTCTGAATTTTATGTTCATATGTATGTGCTAAACTCACTATACTAAGTCCATCAAGGTTCCATTCTTAAAATGCATAATATAATGGAAGCAATTTATACTATACTATTTCCAGTATTATATCGAATTTTCTTTGCTATAAAATATTCACAAAATATCTTCTTAAATGTCTACTCAATATGGCGACGAAGACAATCTTTCACATTTTAATATTTACCAGAGGCGCTTATACGCGCTTCGTTACCAAATTCGTATTAACGCCTACGTACCATGAAATCCTTGCAAAAGAAGACGGATGAAACATTCGCTCCTTTCACGAGTATGCACGTACACATCGACTCTCGTGATTCCTTCTGGTGAAGCTTCGTCGCGTGTGCCTGCCATGGTCATGCGGTTGCAAAGGGAAGAACGGAGGGAGAGAAAGGGAGGACAAAAGGAAGTAGACGATATTGCAGAAAGATGAAAAATATCACAAACACAAATACATACACAGGGGAATCGAAGGGATGAGCGCAATCGTTGGTCCAGCTGGGCCCATACTGCGTAACGGGTGTCGCTAACATTTCATTAGCATTTGTTTATCATCCTTCACACCGTTCCACCGTGTACCATTTCCATTTCGTCCACACAGACTCGAATACTATGACCAAAATTTCATTGCACGAATTCCTGCACCGCGATCGTTTCTTCATATTAGAATTATTTTCGATTCAATTACCTGGCGTAATTCGTGTGTCGGAGGGCTGTTCTTCGAGCTTATGTCGTTTCCAAAATTTCGTGGCAGAATTTGAATACACGTGATCGTGGGCGACAATTTATGGCAGATTTGTGCCTGTTTAAGAAATTTATTGCAGTAAAGACATTTCGTTCTTATTCCTTATTTGTGTGTATATTGAAAGAACGTTTGCTGCTTAAATTTTGCTGTATAATTAAATAGTTGCAGAATATGTTGTGAAATCAATCGACTCCGGAGCCAGGTTAAAGAGACAGGTATGCTGTGCTATGGGAAAATCAAATATTTACAAATTATTGAAAACAGATTGTAAGGGAAGAGAAGTACACTTATTGCTTACTACAGCACCCAATAAAGCTTCTTGTAAGTGGAATTTTGTCGATATATGGACTTCAGGTTGAATCCAAGTTATCACCCCCGAAATAATTTGGATATTACAAGAATATATTGTTGCAATTAAAGGAAAACTGGAAAATACATTATTCTACTGAATTTAAAATACAACCACTTCCTTACGTTCGTTCTTAAATAATGGAATTACACATTCCTCAATATTTCATACAAATCCACACACTACATTGTACATGTCTAAACTAAGTTATCTGCTTCACTTCCACGAACATCTGAACTGCAGTCTATGTCATTTTATATATTCAATAATACCGAGAAATGTCATTCCACGGCACTAACTAAATCTTTTGATTCCACGAAAATATTTCTATTCCAAATTTACAGTTCCACGTGTTTCTGTGGTCTCTGCACATATAAATTGAAGTAAAATTAAATACCACCTTTGAGGGAATATACGCTGCATAATTTGTCTCAATTCAATCATTCATCTACATGTAAATATTCATATCAGGCAAAACAACCGACGAAATTATTCATAGGGAGCCTATATAGAACGAAAGTAGTGATAACTAAAATTCAATACCATTTGCACAACGCATCTACCAATAAACTTCCATTTTAGACGCAAAAGAGGGAGAAATTCTTCATGAAAAAGCACAGCAGCAGCTACACTATGCGAGAAGGTGATAGTCTACACTATAATTTTCAGAGCCTTTCGAATAAATTGAGAGCGGTATATCTAGGTAGAAAAAAATTATTTTTGATTTTGAACAAATTTGATTCGAGCGTAAGGTTTGCGTTACACAAAGCAATTAATAAAAACTTTAAAGATACTGTTACTATTTTCAGAATACTATTTATGTATAAACATAAAGGTATCAAAAATGAATTCCCTCTATTTATGTGTTTCATAAACGTGACATGGCAAACAGTATTTGAGCCTAGATTTGTATTCGCCACATTGAATTATAGAAGATTTTAAGAGAGGCTTTTAAAAATCATGTTCTCCTTGCCCTGTCTATTTTTGACACATTTGCCATGAAGTATTACGTTCCCGCGATTTTTCACATAAACCGGGAAAATTGGTAGGAAGAATTGTAGTCGGTAATTAATGTTCGTTTTCGGTGTTAAGGACTGAAGACACTACGCGAATATGTATGTGGCACAATGAATTTCGATATACGGAGCATAGAGACCTGCAGACTGTGCTGTTATTTCGTCGCGTAGGGTGCGATAACAGCTATCCCAAGTCAAGACTGCTTCCTCCCAAAGCTCCAACAACCACAGCCCGGAATAGAGTCTTTCGTTGAGTCGAGTACAAAATTTGACCGTCATGGATGTTTCACATACCCTCCAGTTCCCCGAATCCGTCGTAATCTCTCGGTGCATGCGTCACGGTGGCGATGGAGAATGTAGTTCAAAACGTGTCCATTAATTACTAATTAATTGACCAGATTGAGGTATCGTGGATATTGCGAAGTCGAAGGCAATGTGATCAAGTTGCTAGGAAAAACGCGTAATGGAACGATGATCGGTTTTAGGGAATGGAGCGAGGAAAGTGGAGGCTATGAGACGAGGCCGAAGGAAAGGTGCTCGGATGAAAATAGAAGGACGTATGCGCCCTCTGCCTGTACACCCTTTCGCTCTTTTCTCTACTATTTCCCTTGGATTATCACGTGTGGGGATTACTGATCCTTTTCTACAGTATCGAGTGCAAGGAACAAAAGTGCACTTTCTAAGCAGTAGTGGAGTGGAAAGGGTAGAGCTTGAATGGTGGGACGAAGTTAGCAAATAGTTCCAGCATTTGTAGCGCTTTGGATTTTAAGGACGAGTTATACAAGTATTACGTTATAATACTGAGAATATTCTGTTAATTAATGGGGTCACCTAATTCAACAAGCAAACCTCGTCATGTTTGCAAACCACGGGAATATAAAGGATATATGACTTACTTTGAAATGTACTACGCATATGACGCTCGAAAAATACGAGTACAAGCTTCATATCGGACGAAGTGCAGACTGCCGAATTTTGGAATTAACTTAATCAAGTAATTAATTAATTTGATTACAATGATGATTGAATTCTGCCAATTGGTTAATGCTATGGATGTGATCAATTATCATATTAAAGACTATTACCATTCGCTATATTCTTCACTAATGACGACTATAATAGTTGGTAATATCTTGATTGAGGTATTGCGCTCCTTTTGTTAACTGCATGTCTACATTTTCTTTATACAATTACACTCATTTCGCCACCAACGCCTAAAGAAATAATATTAATGCAATTTCCCTTGACCTACGCGTTAAACGAATTGCCATCAAGAGTCTTTACGAACTTTGGATTAAGTAGCACCCATTCCCGCCACAATTATTTTAAAAATTCTACCCTTCCGATTTCCATTCTTCATTTCCTATTTCGCGTGGTATCAGAAGCTCGAAGCACAACCAAAAACGATATTTGCAGTGAAAAGCTTGAATTACATGCTAACAGGACTGTTCATATTCAGGAAAAGATGCGGGATGTGTACTGTGCGTGGTCGGTACATCTTCGGAAGGAGCCGTTGAATTTTTACCCAGTGTTACTCTTCTCGCCGTCCACAAGTGTCATCTGATTTTGATGGCGCATCTGGACGGAGATAGAGAACATCGATTACTTGTGTTTGATATTTCTTAGTTCTACCGCAACAGTAGCGCGCTGAAGAACGTAGCACAGCAATGCAGAGCAATAAATAGCACCGAATATCACCGCTCAGCACAGCAAAGCTCATTAATGCTTAGGACAGCACTACTCCGAGCAGGACCGTTACCACAGCACAACGTTTCAGTGCACATCACCGCATTGGATAAAACCGCAAACAGAACAGAGCACAGCAGTGTGCAGCTGATTACAGGAGGGCGCACGAGGTAGAAGGACAGCACAGCGGGCCCAAGTAGTGCTACGAATACCAATGAACAACTGCTAATGGCACACGTTCCTCAAATAACGTAACACATACTAACCACAGCAGGGCACAGCAGAGCGCAGGAAAGGGCAACTGAGCACAGGAAAGCACAGCTGATTGCAGCCGAGTACGGTATAGCGTCGAATAGTGTCGACTATGATAGTCTAGCACCGCTTCGAACAGCACAGATACAAACAACAGCGCTACAGATATAGAGCGCAGCAGAGCACAGTTCGGTTAATGATACCACGTAAATGCATCGAATATAACAGCTTCCTAACCTTACGTTACCCAACCACAACCAACACATTGAAATGTAAACAAACAGTTCAAATCCTTCCTCACCTATCCTAAACAACGCGGAGCAAAGCAGAGAGTGTGATAGCGCTGCAGAGCGCAGCAGGCCACAGTATAAAGTCGGATAAAATAGAATTACACCGATTAGCAGAGCTTTGAACAAGAGTTCCCCGAATATAAACACCAAAGCATCAAAGCAGAGGCTAGCGCGGCGGGTCACAGCAGGGCGTAGCAGATTCCAAGAGAGCACATTAAAGCGCGGGACACCACGGAATTTGAGCTAATAACACAGGTTCCACTACTAACTCTAAACCTAATAATAGTAACACTAAACCTAAATGTAGCATGCAAAACGGAACGCAATAGGTTACCGTAATACGTCGAATACCAACGAATAGCAGATGTTAGCACAGACTCCCAACGTAACCCAGCACAATTTAACTAATCCCAACCACAGCGGAGCAACGCAGACAGCCGGAAAGCGTATCAGAGGGCGACAGAACACAGTGAAGCGCCGTATACTGCCGAATAGCAGACAATAGCACAAATTCCAAACCTAAGCCAACATAACATATCCAAACATTTCCTGCCCTGGCAAAGGGTCGGAAAGCGCAGTCGGCCACAGTGAAGCGCAGAATGCAGTGAATAGAAGAGGAAAGTGCAAATTTGGAGCCTAACCTAACTTAACCAATCGAATCCTGCCCTAACCTAACCTCACTTACACTACCTTGCCTAACCCAACTGCAGTTTGGATAAGCAGAAAACAGGGAAACGAAGCAGATTGCAGAAGAGCACTGCAATGCGCCAAATACCAGAGAATGCTAGCGAAAAGAGCAGATACCAAACACAAGCTAACTTAACCTAGTCCATCCGTAGTTGAGCACAGCATGGTGCAGTTGAGTATGGAAAAGCGTAGCACAGCAGATTAAACATCCGGATAACTCTGGTGGCAGCGCATAACACAGACTACTTTCCTAACTCTATCCACCGCTGCACAATCTAACCTTACAACAGTAGAGCATATCCGTGCGAAACGTAGCGCAGCAGAAGAGAGCAGTGCATAGTAAAGCAACGAACACCATCGTATCCCAGCGAATAAAGCAGACTCATGTCTTATCTCAGCCTGTCCTAACATTATAAACTCTATCCTCCCAAGCCTGTCCAGAGCGGAACATTGCAGTGAGCACCAAAGTGCAGCAGATTGCAGTAGAATGTACATATGCGCTAAATACAAATGAATAGCATAATTGCCATTGGATTAACCTCTCCACTTATCCTTAAATACAATAGCAATTTCAGAATGATCGTGGGATGGATCAATTATGGCTGGAGACACTAGCATGTGAATATACAGTACTGGCTATAGCCGTCTATACAGTATTATTTGCATTGGTACAATCCATTTACTGGTCATCCAAATTCTATGACGACGATAGAATGACGAAGGAGTAAATCAATCATCGCCAGAGATATCAAAAATTGGTAATACTGAAGTGGGTATATCTGCCTACAAAATTATATAGCCATCTTATTAGCCTACACACTGACAATCTAAATACTATAGCAATCCTAGAAAGGTCAAAGGATGGATCAATTATCGCCAGAGGTGGTAAAAATTGAAGATAAAATGCTGAACGTTGCCATCTATACTGTGCTATTGTCATTTGAGCATTATTTTCAATGAGCATCTAAATTGTATCATAAACTATTGAACGATCAGTGGCTAGATAAATAATCGCTAGAGAAGTTGACAATTAAAAATACGTTACTCAGTATTGCCATCTACACGTTCCTGTAGCCATTGGATAAATCTACTCACTGATCATATATTTTCCATACATATTTTAGAATGGCCAGTGGATATTTCACATATTGATAGAGATATATTCATGTGACAATACGGCACTGAGTAGTGAAATCATTTCAGTGCTATTGTAATTGTACTAATCTTTTCGCTGGTAACCTTAATTCTATAGCTATCCTACAATGACCAATGCTTAGATCAATTATTTATACAGAAATTGACAGCCGACAATACCGTAATGCGTATACCCGTCTACGCACTGTGAGTGTCATCTGATTAATCTGTTTACAGAATACATAGATTTAACAACAATTCTGGAGTGATAAGAGGATAGATCAATTATCGCAAGAGACATCAACTATCGACAATACAGTCCTGCGTACAGCCATCAATACAGTACTATTGCTACTCAATTATCCTATTCACTCATCATCTGTATACTATAACAATTCTAGAAGAACCACCGGATATATAAATAATCGTCAGAAAAATTGACAATTAGCAATACGGTACTGAGTGTAGCCACATTCACTGTACCTTAGCAATTGTATTAATATAACCACCGACCACTTAAATTCCATAGCAGTTCTAGAATTATCATCAGTAGTGTCGGCTTCAAAACACAAAAGCCAATGTGCTATTCCATGCAGTTATGATTCATATTCCACAGCAATCCTGCAAACACCAGTGTACATATCAATCATCCCTCGACATGTTGCCAATTGACAACAGACGACAAAGTATGACCCTCAGCAGAGTGCTATAGCCATTGGATTAATTTATTCACTGATCACATAAGTTTATAGCAGTTCTCGAATGACCAATGGATAGATCAATTGTCGCTGGTGAAATTAGAATTGACACTAAAGTACTGGGTATGGTCATCTGCGTAGTACTATAGCCACTGGCTTAATGTATACACTGATCACCTATATTCTATATCAGTCAGAGAAGGATTTTTAGTTAGGTAAATTACCGCTAGAGATATTAGCATTAAACAACCCATTACTGAGGGTATGTATATAAGCTGCACCATAGCCATTGGGTTAATGTACACACTGATAGTTTTAATCTTATAGCAATTATAGAATCATTAATGGATGGTTCAATTGTTTCAAGAGATGACAGCATTGAACAAAACGGTACTGAGTATAGCCACCTACGCCGTATTATAGCAATTGCATCAATATATTCACTGACAATTTACCTTTCATAGCAATTCGAGGATAATCAATGTCTACATTAATTGTCGATGCAGTTAATCAAAGTTGAGAATACAGTACCGCGTGCTGCTACCTTAGCGGAAATACAGCCGCCTACGCATTAATAACGACATTGAATAAATCCATTCAGTTAATATATAAATTCCGCAGCAATTCAGGAACAATGAGTAGATGGATCAATTATCTTTAGAGACATTAACAGTTAAGAAAACAGTAGCGTGTATAGCCATCTACACAGTACTATATACATAGCATTAATCTATTCACTGATATTGTAAATTCTGTAGCATTTCTTCATTGATCACTTGGAAGATGAATTGTTGCTTGACATATCAGCAATTGAAATTACAGTACTCACTACTGCCATGGACACAGTACTATAGGCAATTGATTATTCCAATCGCTGATCATCAAAATGATATAGCAATTATATAATGATATATGGTTACTTCAAAAATCGCTAGAGATGTTAACAATCAACAATACCGATCTGTGTATAGCCACCTACGCAGTAATACAACCATTGGATTAATCTACTCTCTGATCATTTAATTACCATAGCATTTCTAGAATGATAAATCGCTAGATCTATTATCGCAAGAGACATTGACAGTAGACGATACAGTACCGAGTGTTGCATCTTCAGGGAAATATAGCCATCTACGTAGCACTAATGCCAATGCACTAATGTATTCAGTTATCACGTTAATTCCATAGCAACCCTATAGTAAACAATACATAGTTGAATTTCCGCTTGAAATGTCAACAATAACTAATACGGCACTTAGTATAGCTATCTACGCAGTACTATAGCCACTGTATTAATCTATTCACTGATCACATCAATTACAAAGCAATCCTAGAATGGTAAATGGATTTACCACTTATCTCTGTGCATGAGGTCAACTAACAATACAGTACAGGGTAGAACCACCGACAATGACCTATAGCCACCGCAATAAATGATTCATTCATCATTTAGTTCAACAGCAACCAAAGGACCATCAATGTAAAGGTGAACTATCTCTAGGGACAGTAACAAATAGTAATATCGAACTTAGTATAGCCATCCACGCAGTACCATGGCAATTGTACTAATGAATTCGTTGGTCGTTAATATTCTATTGCTATTCCAGCATTTTCAGTAGATAGATCAGTTACCACTAGAGGTACTAGAATTAACAATTAAGCATAGATTATTTCCATCAGAGCAGTAACGTAGCCATTGTATTAATCAATTCAGTTATCATTAACGTCCCACAGTATTTCAAGAATTATAAATGGATGGATCAATCATTTCCAGAGACATTAACAATTAACGATACACATTATAGCCACCTACACAGTTTCATATGCATTGCACTGATATATTCACCGATCCTCTCAATTCTAAAGCAATCCTTCATTGACCAAAGGATATATCAATTTTCGCTTCAAACATTAGCAATAGATAGTGCAGTACTTAATGATGCCATATACGGAGTGTTATAGACATTGAACAAATTTTTTCACTTATCATGTAAATTCCACAGCAATTCAACAATTACCAATGGATGGATCAGTTGTCTCTATACTAGTCACTAAGAGTCAACAGCAAACTGCAGGTTATTGCTGTTTACACTCTACTATATCCATTGGATTAATCTATTCACTGATCACGTATGTTGAAATGGAACCCTAGCATCATCAACGGGTAGATCAATTATCGCTGGAGACAATAGCAATTAACAACAGAGTACTGTGTACAACAATCGACGCTGCACGGCAGCGATATGACTGATGTGTTCACTGACCATTATATTCTATAGCATTTCTAGAATGACCGACGGATATGCCAACTATCGCTGGAGATATAGGCAACGAACGCAGCAGTACTGAGTATCGGCACCCACGCAGTAATATAACCATTGCGTTAATCTATTCACTATTCACGTAGGTTCTATAGGTATTATAGAATGACTAATGTGTCGTTCCATCATTTCTAGAGAAAGTAACAATGAAGAATACGGTACCGAGTATAGCCCCCTACGGATTACCATAACCATTGCATGACTCTATTCGCGGATCATTCTATTGCCAATACTATGTTGAAAAATGGGTGGAGCATTTATGTCTAGAGGTACTAACAGTCAACAATACACTACAGATTATAGCCATCTACACATTATCATATCACTTGCATTAATCTACTCACTGATCATGTAATTCCTATTGGTATTCTAGATAGATCAATGGACAGATGAATTGTCGATGGAAATACTTATAATTAGCTACAAAGCAATCTGAGTACAGCAATCAACACATTAATAAAGACATTGGGTCAACCTGTTTGGTGATCATCCCGTTTCCATACAGCAATTTTGAAATGATCAATGGATACATATATTATCGCTTGAGGTGCTAATAGTTGAAAGTACAGAACTCAGTATAGCCTACAGCATAGTCCTGCAGCAAATGGCATGAAGTATTGGCTGATAATGTAGATTGCATAGCAATAAAAGGATGATCTATAGATAGATCAATTATCGCTTGAGATATTAACGATTGACCTTACATTGTTGATCATAGTCACATTTATAGTATAGTAACCATTAAATTAGCCTTTTCGATTATTATAAAAATTCAAAGGCAATTCTATAGAGATGTATGGACAGATATATTATCGCTAACGATTTTACCAATTTCAAATTCATCGCTGATTATAACCACGAACGGAGTACTATACCCATTCGTATAAGCTACTGGCCGATCACGAAGGTCCTGCGGCAGTTACTGAACGACCAATGGGTGGATCAATTATGGCCAGAGATATTTACGATTGACAATACATTGCTGAGTATAGCCACCTGTCCCTTATTATAGCCAATGCATTAATCTATACATTGGTCCTGTACATTCTATAGCAATACTGGAAATGTAAATGGATAGATCGATTATGTCTAGAGATATTAACGATTGACTATACCATGCCAAGTACTGTCACGTACACATTACCAGAGACATTTAGTCAATCTATACACTGTTCATCTTATTCCTGTAGCAATTCTAGAATGACTAATGGATAAATACATTAAAGCGAGGGAAACTAACAATTGAAGAAAGAGGATTGTGTACATCCATTCACATAGTACAATAGCAATTGGTATAAAGTATCTGCCGTAAATTCTATAGAAATCCTAGAATGGTCAATGGATAAGTCAATTATCGCTAGATATATTAACAAATGGCAATGCAGAACTGAGTATATATCTCTACGCAGGTCTATAGTACTTTTGTCTATCGATAAACTGAACACACACTTTCTGTTTCAATTCTAGAGCGATCAATGGAGATATCAATGGTCACCATAGATATTAAGAAATGACAATACAGTTACCTGAATAGCCATCTACAGAGCCCTATGCACATTTACGCAATGCTATTTCCACTGTGTTAACCTATTCACTGACCATGTATGATCTATAGCAATTACAAAATGAGCAATGGATACATAAGTTATTGCAAGAGACATTAAATGCTAACTATGATGTAAGGAGAATATGCCAATAGGCAATTGAATAAAAATTGGCATAATCTCCAGACGAACCACTAGTATTATTTAGCAATTCAACAGTGATCAATGGATGCATCAATTATTGCCAGAGATGCAAACAATTGACAACAATTTACTGAGTATAGCAATCAACGCATTACTACAGCCATTGATGCAATACTTACGCTGATCGCCTTATTTAAAAAGCAATTCGAGAATTATCAGGGGATAGACAAAATGTCGCTGGAGACATTGATAAGTGACAACAAAGTACTGAGTGTAGCCATCTACACAGTAATATAGCCAGCGGATTAATCTATTCGCTAATTATCTAATGACAAATCCATAGATCAATTATCGCATCATACATACAAAATTGATAACGCAGTACTGAGTATAGTCGCCCACATCGTGCTATATCCATTGGATAAATCTATTCACAGGTCATCTAATTTCTACAGAGGATCTAGAATTGTCAATGGATATATCAATTGTCGCCAGAGACATTTTCAATCGACAACAGGGTACAGAGTATAGGCATCAAGGCAAAAATGTTGCCATTGGAATAACCTGTTCACTGATGATTTATATTGTATCGCAGTTCCAGAATGACAAAAGACGTATCAAATATCGCTCATGATATTAGCAATTTACAATACATAAGTAAGGGTAGTCATCTACACTGTCCTATAGCCACAGGACTAATCTATCCACTGATCAGCTACACTTCACAGCAATAAGGAATGGTTAGAAATTGGATGCATTATGGCTAGGGATAGTAATACTTGACCATACTCTACTGCGTACAGTCATCAACATAGTACTACAGCCGTTGGATTTACCTATTCACCGATGGTTTCAGTTTTATAGCAATTCCAGAATGATAAATGGATATATCAATAACCGCTTCAGATATCGACAACTGATAACGCAGTACTTGGTGCAGTAGTCTACGCAGTTCTATATGCATTCCATTAATCTAATCGCTAACTATTTATGTTCCACAGCAATTCGGGAATGTCCAATTGCTGGGAAAACTATAGACAGGTATACTGACAAATTACAATAAAGTACAGAGTGGTGCCATCCACACAATGACATGGCCAGTGGATAAATATATAGTCTGATGATATAAATTCCGTAACAATGCTGGAATGACAATAGAAAGATCCATTATCGCAATCTAAGGTAACAACTGACCACAAGGTACTACGTATAGCCATTGTCACAGTTCTGTGGCTGCTGTATTGATTTGCTCACTGATGTTATAAATTTTGTAGCAATTCTAGAATGACAAGAGGCGGATCCATTATCGGCCGACATGTTAACAATTGACAAAAAGGTACTGAGTGCAGAAATCTACACAATACTATAGTCACTGAAGATAATCAGTTCGCCGCTCATCTACGTCCTTCTGGAATAATTGAGTGATGAATGGATACAGCAATTATCGCCAGAGAAAATGACATGTTATAATACATTTCTATGAATATCCATCAACAGAACACAGCTGTCGCTGGATCAATCTCATCACTGAAGACTTAAATGCCAAAGCAAATCTAGAATAACCAATGTATGCGTCACTTACTTCGCGAGACACTTACAAATGTCATTACGATGCTCAGTACATCCACCAACAGAGTGCTCTCTGATTTGCATTATTCTATTCACCTATGGAGCATACGCTACAGCAATTCTAGAATGAAAGCGAAGATCCATTGTCCCTCGAGATATTAATGTTTGAAGACACAGTACTGAGCACAGCCAACATCACATTACTGTAGCCGCTGGATTAATTCGTTCACTGATGACTTAAATTCCGCAGCGATTCTAGAGTAATAATTGAATACATTAGTTAAAGCAAGGGGTATATACTGTTGACAGTACGGTACTTAAAACACCTACCAACAATGCGCAGCATTCGTTGGATTAATTTGTTCTCTGATGACTTACCTTCTATTGCAATTCTAGAAAAATTAGGGTATAGAAAATTCACAGCTGGAGATATTAGCATTTAGCAACACATTGCTGAGTATAGCCACCAACACAATCCCATAGCCATTGAATTAATTAGTTCGCTGATCATCAAATTCTTTAGCAATTCTCGGATGTTCAATTAATACAGCAATTTTCGCTATTGAGGTTGACAAAAATATCGATGCATTACTTAGTGTAGCCATCAACATATTATTGTAGCCGTTTGCTGAGTTTGTTCACCGGATGTTTTATACACTACTGTATATCCAGGATAATCAACGGGTAGAGCAGATACTGCTAGAGACGTTTACGATTGACTACACGGTACTTAGTATTCCACCAACAAAGCACTGTAGCGGTTGGATTAATTCGCTTGCAGACGACCTTGTCCCCACCGCAACTCTAGAGTAATGAATATATCGTACAGTTAAGTCTAGAGATGTTTACAATTGACAGTACGGTTCTGGATACATTAACCAGTAGAGCACTGTAGCCGTTGGATTAATCTCTTCACTGATGATCTACATTCTATAGTACTTTCAGAATGACAAAAGACAGGTCTAATATCGTTGGAGATATTGGCGGCAGACAACGCATTTCTGTGTACAATCATCATTACAGTACAGTTGCCGTTGGATTAATTTGTTTCCTTCTGAATTAAATTCGACAGCAACTCTGGAATTATCTGTGCATAGTTCAGATATGGCTGGAGACACTTGCAGTTGGCAGTACTGTACTGGGTACATTCAGAACAGAGAAAAGTAGCCGTTGGGTTAATCTGTTCAATGGCGACGTAAATCCAATAACTATCCTAGAATACCAACAGCCAGATCGGTTATGGCTCGATATATTGGGGACCGACATAGCAGTACCGAATTCAGCCATCATAACAGTACTGCAGCCGTTGGACTAATTTGTTCACTGATGATTCAAGTTCCACTGGAACTATAACAATCAATGCATGCTTCAGTTACGACAAGCGGTATTTACAATTCACAGAACGGTACTCAGATCCCCTACCAAAACAGCACTGTAGCCTATGGATTAATCTGCTCAGAGATGATTCAAATTCCGTGGCAAAGCTGGAATATTACAGGACAGATCCACTATAGCTCGATATATTGTAGTTGACAGAACCCTACATAGTACAGCCAACATCACAGTGATGCTACCGTTGGATTTTTTTGTTCTTCAATGACATAAATTCCAGAGCAATCCTAGAATAATCAGTGTATGGTTCGGTTATGGTTACGGATATTTATAATTGCCGGTATGGTGCTTAGTACATCTACCAACAGAGCACTGTAGCCGTTGGATTAATCTGTTGAATGATGATTTAGGTATTATAACAATTCTAGAACGTGAATATACTAATCCATTATCCCTCGAGACACAGACAATTGACAACACAGTAATGAGTACAGATATCATCAGAGTAATGTAGCAGTTGGACTACTTTTTTCACTGATAATGTAAATCCCAATGCAATTATGGAATGATCAGCGTATGGTACTCTTTTGGATATGGATATTTACAATTGACTGTACGGTACCTAGTGCATCCACCAGCAGAGGTGAGTAGCCGTTGGGTTAATCTGTTCAATGATGATTTAGATAATACAGCGATTCTAGAATGACAGCGAAAGTATCCATTATCCCTCGAGAAATTAGCAGTCGGTAACACAGTAATAAGTATAGCCATCGTGACAGTACAGTTGCCGCAGGATTAATTTTTTTACCGATGGCGTAAATTCCGAAGCAATACCGGAATAATCGATGTATAGTACGGTTACGCCTAGTGACATCTGGAATTGACAGTACGGTAGATATTACGTCACAACCGGAGCACTGTTTCTGTCGGATAAATCTGTTCACAGATGATACATATACTACGGCAATTCTAGAATGAGAAACGCAGGTCCATTATCCACCGAGACATTAACAATTGACAACGCAGTACTGAGTACAGCCAGCAGAGTATTGTAGCCCTTGAATACCATTGTCCACTGAAAATATTAGTTCAAAGGCTATTCTAGTATAATCATTGTATTTTACGGTTACGGATAGATATATTTGCAATTGACGGTACGGAACTTTGTACATCCACGAGCAGAGCAGCGTATCCGTTGGATTAACCTGTTCAATGATGATTTAGGTAATATAGCAATCCTAGAATGAGAAAAGACACATCAATAACCCTTCGAGGCACTAATAAATGACATCAGAATACTGACTGCAGCCATCACCGAGGAAATGTAGCTGTTGGATTACTTTTCCCATCGCTGGTATAAATAGCACAGCACTTTAGAATGAGCCGTGTACAGTAAGGTTATGTCTAGGGGCATTTACAATTGATATTACTGCACGTGGTACATCCACATGCAGAGCAATGCAGCCTTTGAGTTAATCTGTTCAGTGATGATTTAGGTCCTGTAACAGTCCTGGAATGACAAATTACAGTTGCATAAGTCCGCGCGATATTAATAATTGACAACACGGTACTGAGCACAGCTATCATCACAATAATGTAGCCGTTGGAATACTCTGTTCACTGATGACGCAATTTCTAAAGTAATTCTAGAACAACATATGTATGGCATGGTTATGGCTAGTGATACCTGCAGTAGACAGAACAGTACTTAGTACATCCATCAGCAGATTACTGCAGCCCTTGGACTAATATGTTCGTGGACGACTTAATTTCTGTAGCAATCCTAGAATGACAATAGACACATCCACTGTCTCTCGAGGAATTAAGATTTGACAACATAGTGCTGAGTACAGCCATCATCGATGTACCGTAGCCGTTGGTGTACTTTTCGCGCTCGTGACGAAAATTTGAAAGAAATTCTAGAATAACCTACGTGTAGAACGGTTACGGTTAGTGATATTTACAATTGAAAGTGTGGTGCGCTTTACATCACCCATCAGTGCAATGCAGCCGTTGGATCAACATGTTCAATGATGATTTAGATTCCATAAGAATTCTAGAATGAGAAAGTACAGATCCATTATCACCCGAGATACTGGCAAGTGACAACAAAATACTAAGTACAACTACCATCCATGTACGCCAGATGTCCGACTAAACATTTCACTGATGATATATAATCTACAGCAATTCTAAGATGAGAAATGCAGGTCCACAATCCTGGAGATATTAACAATTGACAACACGGCACTGAGTGCAGCCAATATCACACTATTGTAGCCGCTGAATAGCATTGCTCACTGATAATCTATCATCCAAGGCAATTCTAGAATAATCACTGCATACGACGGTCATGGCTAGAGATATCTACAATTGATACTACGGAGCTTATTGCATCCACCAGCAGTGCACAGTAGCCGTTTGAATAATCTGTTCAATCATGATGTAGATGATATAGCAATTCTACAATGAGAAAATGCAGATCCATTACAACTTGAGATATCAACAGTTGACAACAAAATACTGAGTACAAAAGTCATCACTGGACATCTGTCACTGGATTAATCTTTCACTGATGGTATACATTCAACAGCAATTCTTGAATGAGAAATGCGGGTCCACTATCCCTGGAGACAATAACAATTGACAACACAATACTGAGTATGGCAATCATCACAGCAATGTTGCCGTTGGACTACGTTGTCCACTATTGACATAAACGCCAGCGCAATTCTAGAATAATCAATGAATAGTACATTTATGACTAGAAATATTTCCAGTTGACAGCACAATACACGTTACCTTCGCCGTTACAGTATTGTAGCAGATGGATTAATCTGCTCAATGATGATGTAGATTCTATAACAATTGTATAATGACAAAATACAGATCCAATATCCCTCGAGATATTAACAGCAGACAACACAATACTGAATGCAGCTATCATCACTATTCGGCAGCCGTTGGATTACTTTGATCACTGATGAGTTCAATTCTATAGCAATTCCAAAATGACATAGCACAGATCCGTTAAACCTCGATACATTTACTATTGATAACACAGTATTGAGTACAGCCATCACAACCATACAGTACCCGTTGGATTAATTTGTTGATCAGACATAAATTCCACAGCAGTACTGGAATAATCAGTGTATGGTACGGTTATGGATCGGTATGCTTACAATTGGCAGTACGGCGCTTGTTACATCCACAAAGAGAGCACTGTGTCCGTCGGATTAGCCTATTCATTGACTATTCGAACCCTACGACGATTCTAGAATGTTAGCGGATATATTAAATATCGGTAGAGGTGTACACAGTAGACAGTACTGTACTGATTGTGGCCGTCCACACAATATTATAGCGGTTGGATTAAACTGTTCGCTGATCATCTGTGTTCTTCAACAATTGTAGAGTGATCAATGGATAGAGCAATTGTCTCCGGAGGCATTGACATACGACAGTACGGTACGAAGTGTATTTATGTACAAACTACCATTACCATTGCCATAATCTATTCGGATGTCATCTACGTTCTCCAGCAAGTCTAGCATTATACCTTGATTGAGCAATTGTCGCTAGAGGCACTGACAAATGACAACAGGGTGCGAGTATAGCCATCTGCGGATTACTATAGCCACTGCAGTCGACCGTCCACTGATTACATATGTCCAACAGGTATTCCAGAATGATCAATAGGTGGATCAACAGACACTAGAGATATTGATGATTGACAATACAGTATTGATTGCAAACGTCAACACAGTACTACTGCCGTTGGATTAACATATACACCGGTTACTTGGAATCTATAGCAACTCCAGATTGCTGAAAGGTTAGGTTAATTACAACTGGAGAAATTACTAATTGACATTGCACTACTGAGTACAACCATGAAAACATTTCAACAGGCATTACATTAACCTATACTCTGTTCATACCGGTTATGTAACAGTTCTACACTGATCATTGGATAGATCAATTATCGCTAGAGACACTGACAGTTGAAACGACAGAACTGAGTGTACCAACCTGAACAGTCCTACATCAATGGGATTAATCTATTCGCTGATCACCTACGTTCGACAGCAATACTAGGAAGATCAATAGGACACATGAAGCATCGCTAGAGATATGGACAAATGACACTAAAGCACTGGGTTTAGCCTTCTGCTCATTATTGTGGCCATTGAATTAGTCCATTCAGTGATCATATAACTTCTACGCCAATACTAGAATGGCTAATAGACGGATCAATTAACAATACAGACATTGACAATTGAAAATACTCTACTGAAAATGGCCATGATCGCATTTCTACAGCCATAGTATGAAAGAATCCTTTCATCACTTATATTATACTGCTGTTCCAGAAGTATCACTGGATAGATAGATCATCGCATGTGATCGTGACAATTGACAGCACAGAACCGAGTAAAGCCAACAACACATTTCGACAGCCATCGTATAAACCCATTCTGTGATCATCCATGATATATCTTAGTTCAAGAATGATCAATGCATAGATCAATTATCGGCAGTAATATTGACAGATGGCAATACAGTACTGACTGTAGGCATGTACACAAAACAATAGCCATTGAAATTATCTGTCCGCTGATCATCTAAGTCCATCAGCAATTGCAGATTAATCTATGGGCTAAGAAATTTTAGCTGGAGAAATAGCCATAAATCAATACAGAACTGAGTATAGCCATAAACAGGACACTGTGGCGGTTTGATCAACCAGGTCACAGATGCCTTAAATTCTATAGAAATTCTAGAGTGACTATTAAAGACTTAAAAAACAGTTCTGAGTAGTGCCATTATCGACATTCTGTAGCCGTTGGATTAATATGTCTACTAGTTATTTAATTCCACAGCATTTCCAGCACTATCAATGTACAGACCAGTTATGGATAGATATTTACAACTTGCAGTACGGTGTTCAATACCGCCACAAGTAGGACATTGTAGCCATTGGAATAATCTGATCACTGACGATGTAAGCTCTATAGCAATTCTGGAATGATCCACGCGCTCATCTAGTATCGGTTGTGCAATTGCCCAATGCCAGTGCAGTACAGTGTGTAGCGATATTCACAGTAGTATCACCAGTTAATTAATATGTTCGGTGATCGTGTAAGTTCTTCAGCAATTGAAGAATGATGAATGGACAGAGCAATTGTCGCCGGCGACATCGACATACGTCAATACGCTACTTAGTGTAGCCACCGACAGGGCCCGGCTGTCCTTTGATCAATGAGTTCACCGACGATTTGTGTTCCAGAGCAATTCTGAAACGACAAAAGGCAGATCGACTACCACTCGAGATATGAACAGTTGACAACACAGTACTGAGAACAGCCATCATCACAGTATCGCAGTCGTTCGATTTATCTGTTCTCTGATTATCTAGTGTCTGCAAAATTTAGAGAATGATAAATGGATATATCAATTATCTGTAGTGGCATTAACAATTGACAATACGGAAATGAGTGTAGCCAGCAACTCCATACCGTAGTCATTGATGTAATCTGTTCCCTGACCATATAAGTTCCTCAGCAACTGTATAGTGATCAATAGATAGAGCAATTGTCGCTCGTGACATTGGCATTTAACAATACGGTATTAAGAATGACCATCAACACGGTACTGTAGCCAATGTATGAATAGGTTCGATGATAATATAAGTTCTTTAGCAATTGTAGAATGACCAATGGGTAGACCGTATGTCGGTAGTGACATTAACAAATAACAATACAGGATTGAGTGTAACCATCTACACGACAATTTAGACGTTGTATTAATCTGTACGCTGATACCCAAAGTGCTTCGGAAATTGCATAGTGATCAACGGATAGATAAATTGTCGTCGGTGACATTGACATATGTCAATGCAGTACTGAGTATAGCCATCATCAGTGCACAGCAGCCATATGATTAATCCGTTCACTGGTGATATAAGTTCCGCGACAATTCTAGATTCATCAATGCATGCATCTGTTGCGGCTAGAGGCATACACAATTGACATTACGGCACTCACTACATCCAGTAACAAAGTACTATAGCCGTTGGAATAGTCTGTTCACTGATGATTTAAGCTCTGTAGCAATTCTAGTGCGATGAACAGCTGGGTGCACAGGCCCTCGAGACATAAACAGACGGCAAAGCAGTGCTGAGCACAGCCATCATCGCAATACTGTAGCCGAGGGATAATTTGATCTCTGACGTCATAAATTCCGCAGCAATTATAGAGTAATCAATTTATAGAGCAATTGTCGTTATAGACATTGACATATGTCAATACAGTACGAAGTATAGCATTCAAGGAATCACTGTAGTGGTTTGATTAACCTGTTCACTGATGACTAAATTCTGTAACAAATTCAGGATGGCAAAAGATAGATACATTATCGCTCGAGATGTTAACAACTGACAACGCAGTACTGAGTATTGCCATCATCACAGTACTGAGCCTTTAGATTAATCTGTTCAATGATAGTTTTAACTCTATAGCAACTCTAGAATGATAAACGGATAGACGATATATCGGTAGTGATATTGACAAATGACAATACAGTACCGAGTGCAGCCGTCTACACAATAACGTGCCCATTGAACTAATTTGTTCACTGATCAACAAAGTTCTTTAGCAATTGTAGAATAATCACTGAAGAGTGCAACTTTTGTTAGAGACATTGACATATGTCAATGGGGTACTAAGTATAGCCATTAACAGGGCACTGTAGCCGTTGCACCGACCTGCTTAAACGACGATAAAATTCATGTAGCTTTTCTAGAGTGACTAAAGGTAAATTCATTGTGGTACAAGATATTAACACGTAACAGGACAGTAGTGAGTGCAACCATCATCACAGAACTGTAGCCGCTCGATTAATCTATTCACTGATGGCCTATATTCCTCAGCAATTCTAGCGTAAACAATGTATAGTTCAATCATGGCCAGAGATATTTATAATTGAGAGTACGGTGCATAGTGCGTCCACCAACAAAACACTGTAGCTGATGGAAATATCTCCACAATGAAGGTTAAAGTTCTATAGCAATTAAATAGTCAACTTTGACTACCTTGTTGCAAATTACTAGTACCGCAGGGGATAATGGACCAGCATTTCTCGTTTTAAAGTTGCAGTATTGTATCGAACTTCGGTTACATACTTAATCCAATGGCAAATGTGCTCCGTTGGCAGATGTACCATCTACTGTACTGTGATTGTAATCACCTCTAGCACTAACAGTAGGATACATATATTATTTCAAAGTAACTTTGGAATTTGCATCATCAGTAGACCAAGTACTCCAACGGCTACACTACAGTGATGGCGGCTGTACCCTACGCTTTGTAGTCAATTGTCAATAACTCGAGGGATAATGTATATGATTCTTGTCATTCTAGTATACCTATGAAGCCTACGCCTTCACTGAGAAAGTTAATTCAGCGGCTGCAGTCCTCTGCTGGCGGATGTCCTATGTACTGTGCTGTCAGGTGGAGATAACTGTAGCCATATCCGCACTATACATTTATCATCATAAAATTGCTTTGGAGCAGACATTATCAATGAACAACGTTATTCATCGTTTGCAGTACTCTGATGGTGGCTGTACTGAGTATTGCGCTGTCTATTGTCAATACCTCGAGGGATAATGCGTCTGCATTTCTCGCTTCAAAATTGCTGCAGAATATATAACTTATGCGACCAACTTAATCCAACAGCAATAGTGCTCCGTTTGTAAATGTACTAATAACCGTATTGTGAATTCTAAATGTCACTGGTACTAACCGTAGTATACATTGGTTATTCCCTAATTGCTTTGGAATTTACATCATCATTGCACAAAAATGTCCAACGTCTACGTGGCTGTGATGATGGCTGTACTCAGTACTGTGTTGTCAATTGCAAATATCTCGAGGGTCAGTGTATCTGTGTTTTGTCATTCTAGAATTGTCATAGTATTTAAACCATCATTGAACATATGTAGCCAATGACTGCAGTGTTATGTTGGTGGACGTAATAGGTACCGTACTGTCATTTATATGTATCTGAAGACATAACCATGGTATACATTGTTGATTCCAGTATTGCATTCGAATTTACATCATTTTGAACAATATATTCCAACGGCTACAGAACTGTGGATATGTCTGTACTGAGTGCTGTGTGGTCATTTGTTAATATCACCAAGGATGATGGATCTGTTTTTTGAAATTCTAGAATAGCTATAAAATATAATTCAACACTCTACAGACCAATGGATCGGCTGCAGCGCACTGCTGGTGGATGTACTGTGTACAGTATTTTCCATTGGAAATATCTCAAACCATAAGCGTAACATGCATTGATTACTTCAGAATTGCTTTGGAATTTTGCGTCGTGAGTGAACATTGTAGTCTAACGGCTACATTACCGTGACGATGGCCCTACTCAGTACTCTGTCGCCAATTGCTAATATCTCGAGAGATAATGGATCTGTCATTTGTGATTCTAGAATTGCTATAAATTCGATACCACCATTGAACGGACTAACACAGCGGCTGCAGTGATGCGCTTGTGGGTTTAATAGGTGCCGTACTGCCAATAGGAAATATGTACAGCCATAACCGTAATATACGTAGGTTACTAAAGAATTACCTGGGAATCTACGTCATCAGTGTACAAAGCAGTCCAACGTCTACATTACTGTGATGATGGCTATACTTAGTACTGTGTTGCCATATCTTAATATCTCGAAGGATGTTAGATCTGCCTTTTGTCATTCTAGAACGGCTATAATATCTAATTCAACACTCAACAGATTAATAATGCGAGTGCATTGATCTGCTGGTGGATGTCCTAATTACTGTACTGTGATTTGTATATGTCACAAGCCGCAACAGTAGTAAACATAGGTTATTCCAGAATTGCTTTGGAATTTACATCACCATTGAACAAAGCAGTCCAACGTCTACATTACTGTGAATATGGCTGCATTCAGTACACTGTTGTCAATTGCTCGTATCTCGAGGATCGTGGGCCTGCGTTTTGTCATTCTAGATTCGTTGCAGGAAATAATTCATCACTGAAAAGCTTAATCCATCGCCTAATTTGCTTTATTTGTGGATGTATTATGTACCGTACTGTCAATTGGAAATGTCTCAAGCCACAACCGTAATATACATTGATTACACCACAACAGCACCGGAATTTACAACATGTGTGGACAGAGTTTTCCGACGGCTACAGTACCCTGATGATGGCTGTACGCAGTACTGCGTCGCCAATTAAAATCTCGACGGTCTGTGTATTTGTATTTTGCTATTACAGCTTTGTTATAGAATTTAAGTCACCATTGAACAGTTTAATCCGACGGCTACAGTGCTATATTTGTGGATGTAAAATGTACCGTACCCACAATTGGAAATATCTCTAGCCGCAACCGTAACATACATTGATTATTCCAGAACTGATTTGGAATTTACATAATGAGTCAACAAAGCAGTTCAACGGGTATATTATACTGGTGATGGCTGTACTCAGTAATGTGTTCTCAACTATTAATATCTCGATTGATAATGTGTCTGTCTTTTGTCACTCTAGAATATTTATAAAACCTTAGTCATCATCAAGCAGATTAATACAGTGGCTGCTGCGCCCTGCCGGCTGATTTACGAAGTATCTTACTGTCAATCGGATATATCTAAGGACATAACCGTACTATAGATTTATTGATCTAGAGTCGCTTTCGAATTTACATAATCAGTGTACAAAGTTGTCCAACTCCTACGTTACTGCGGCGACGGCTGTATTCAGTATTGTGCTGCCAATTACTAATATCTCGAGGAACAATGGACCCGCCTTTTGTCACTCTAGAATATTTATAGGATATTAGTCATAATTGAATAGATTAATACAGCGGCTGCAGTGTCAGCTGGTGGCAGTAATACGTACCGTACTGTCAATTGGAAGTATCTCAAGCCAGAACCGTAATGTACCATGATCATTCCAGAATTGCAATGGAATTTACATCATCAGTGAACAATGTATTCCAACGGTTACGGAGCTATGATGGTGGATATACTTAGTTCTGTCTTGTCAATTGTTAATAACTCGAAGGATGTTGGATCTGAATTATGTAATTCTAGAAAAGCTATAATATCTAGTTCAACCCTCAACAGATTATTACTGCGAGTGCAATGATCTGCTGGTGGATATACTAATTACCGTACTGCAATTTGTGAATATCACTAGCCATAACCGTTGCAAACATAGGCTACTCCAGAATTAATTTGGAATTTGCATCATCATTGAACATCATTGAGCAGCCCAATGTCTACATTACTGTGAACAAGGCTGTAAACAGTACACCTTTGCCAATTTCTCGTATCTCGAGGGACCGTGGGCCTGCATTTTGATACTCTAGGGTCGTTGTAGGACATAAATCATCACTGAAAAGTATAATTCATCGCCTAGCGAGCTATATTGGTGGATGTGTTTTGTTCCGTACTGTCAATTGGAAATATCTCTAGCCGCAAACGTAATATAAATTGATTGTACCACAACTGCTCTGGAATTTACAACATGTGTGAACGAAGTATTCCGTTGGCTACAGTACTCTAATGATGGCTGTACTCAGTACTGTGTCATCTATTGTTAATGTCCCGAGGGCCTGTGTATCTGTATTTTGTCATTACAGCTTTGTTATAGAATTTAAGCCACCATTGAACAGTTTAATCCAACGTCTACAGTGCTGTATTGGTGGACGTAGTATGTACCGCACTCTCAATTTCAAATGTCTCTAGCCGTAACCATAATATGCATTGGTTATTAATGCATCGTGAGTGAACAAAGTGTTCCACCGGCTACAGTACTCTGATAATGGCTCTACCCAGTGCTGTGTCGTCAATAGTTAATATCTCGTGAGTCTGTGGATCTGTATTTTGCGATTATAGTATTGCTATATAATTTAAATCATTATTGCAAAGATTAATCCACCGCCCACAGCGCCATATTTGTAGATTTAATATGTACCGCACCCTCAGTTGGAAATATCTCTAGACATAACCGTAATATATATTGATTATACGAGAATTGCTTTGGAATTTGCATCATGACTGAACAAAGTTGTCCAACGGCTAATGTGGCCTGGTGATGGCCGTACTCAGCATTGCGTAGTCAATTATCAACACCTCGAGGTATTATGGATCTGCTTTGTGTCCCTCTAGAATCTTTATAAGATCTTAGTCATCATTGAACATACTAACACACCGTCTGCAGCACTCTGCTTTCACATTTTCTAAGTACCGTACTGCCAATTGGATATATCTTGAGACATAACCGTACTATACATTGATTATACTGGACTCACGTTCGAATTTACATCATCAGTGTACAAAGCAGACGAACGGCTACAGATCTGTGATGATGGCTATACTTAGTACTGCGTTGTCAATTGCTAAAATCTCAAAGGATGTTGGATCAGCCTTTTGTCATTCTAGAAATGCTATAATACCTTATTCAACAATCAGCACATTAGTACAGCGGGTGCAGTACTCTGCAGGTGGATGTACTGATTACCATAATGCGAGTTGTAGATATCACTAGCCATAACCGTGGTAAACATAGGTTACCCCAGAATTACTTTGGAACATACATCATCATTGAATAAATCAGCTCAACGTCTACATTATTGTGAATAAGGATGTACTCTGTACGTTGTTGCCAATCGTTCGTGCCTCGAGGGACCGTGGGCCTGTATGTGGTCATTCTATGGTCGGTGTAGAATATAAATAATCACTGAAAGGATTAATCATTCTCCTAATGTGCAATATTGGTGTATATATCACGTACCGTACTGTCAATTGGAAATGTCTCAAGCCATACACGTACCGTACATTAGTTATTCTAGTACTACTTCAGAATATACATCATCAGTGAACAGATTATTCATGCGGCTACATTACTGGGGTGATTTCTGTACTCAGGTCAGGGTTGCGAATGGTTAATTTCACGATGGATCATGCCCTTTCGTTTTCTATTCTACAACTGCCGTGGAGTCAACACCTTCAGTGGACTACTTAGTCCAACGGCAACATGTTCTATTTGAAGATGTAATAAATGCAATACTTTCAATTGTAAATGTCTCTTGCCATAACCGCACTATACATAGGTTATTCTAGAATCACTTACGAATTTACATTATCAATGAACAAAGAAGTTCAACGGCTACATGACTGAGACAGTGGGCGTTCTCAGTACTGTAATTGCAACTTGCTGATGCCTCGATGGCCAGTGGATATGTTTTCTGTTATTCTAAAACTTATATAGAACTTAAATCGTCACTGAACAGCTTAATCCAGCGGCAACGGTGATATTTTAGTGGGTGTAATAGGTACCGTACTGTCAATTGGAAATATGTCAAGCCATGACCCAAACATGCATAGATTATTTCAGAATTGCTTTGGAATTTAAGTCACAATTGCACAATGTTTTTCAATGCTTGCAAACCTGAGATGATGGCAGTACTCAGTAATGTGTCTTCATTTGTTAATCTATCCTGGGATAATGGATTTGCGTTTCACGTTCTGGTACTCCTGTTGAATATACATCAGTAGTGAACAGATTAACCCAACGGCAGCAGTGATCTGTTGGAAGGTGTACTAAATGCCGTACTGTCAGTTGTAAATATCACTAGCCATGACCGCATTATACATAGGCTGCTCTAGATTCTCTTTCGTATTCACATCATCAGTGAACAAAGCAGTCCAGCGCCTACATTTCTGTGCCAATGGCTGTTCCCAGTACTGTGTCGTCAATTGTTAATTTCTCGAGGGATAATGGATCTTCATTTATCTCTTTACAAATGCTGTACAATATACATCTCCAGTGAACAATTTAATGGACTGTAACAGTGCTATGTTGGTAGATTTACCAATTGCTGTACTGTCGATTGTAAATATCAGTAGCCACAATCGCAATATTCACAAGTTATTCTAGAATTTCGTTAGAATTTGCAACGTCAGTGAACAAAGTATTCCAACGGCTACATTCCAGTGATTGTGCATGTAATCCGTACTGTGCTGTATACTGCTAGAAACTCGAAGGTCAGTGGATCTGTAGTTTGTCATTCTAGAATTTTTATAAAATTTAGATCATGACTGAACAGGCTAATGCAACGGCTACCGTGCTATACCTGCGAATGTAGTAAGTACCCCACTGTCAATTGGAAATATCTTAATATATAACTGTAATATGCAATGATTATCCCATAATTGCGTTGCAATTTTCATCATCAGTGCACACAGCTATACAACGGCAACAATAGTGTGATGATGGATGTACTGAGTACTGTGTCGTCATTTTCTAATATCTGGTGGAATGATGAATCTGCATTTCTCCTTCTGAGGACTGTTGTGGGATATGCATCATCAGTGACCAGATTAGTACAATGGAAGCTGGGATCTGTTGCTAGACGTACCAAATGTCGTACTGTCAATAGTTAATACCGCTAGCGATAACCGCACTATACATAGATTATTCTAGAATTACATTCGAATTTACACCATCAGTGAACAAATTAGTCCAACGGATAGATTGCTGTGATTGTGGGTGTACACAGTACTGTGTTGTAAATTGCTAGTAACGCGAGGGTCGGTGGATCTGTATTTTGTCATTCTGGAGTGCTTATAGTATTTACATTACGTTTGAGCATATTAATGCGACGGCTGCCGTGCTATAATGGTAGATGTAATAAGTACCGTGCTGTCAATTGGAAACATCTCAAGCAGTAACCGTAATGTACATTGATTATTTCTGAATTGCTTTGGATGTTTCATCAGCAGTGAGCAAAGTTATTCAACGGCTGCAATACAGTGATGATGGCTCTTCGCATTATTGCGTTGTCATATGTTAATTTCTCGTGGGATAAAGCAAGTGCATTTCTTCTTCTAGAATTGATGTGGAATGTGCATCATTAGTGACCAGATTAATAAAACGGCAACAGAGATCTGTTGCTAGACGTACTAAATATCTTACTGTCAATAGTAAATATCACTAGCCATAACCGCGCTATACATAGCTTATTCTAGAATCACTTTCGAATTTACACCAACAGTGAACAAAGCGGTCCAACGGAGAAATTGCTGTGATTGTGGGCGTACTTAGTACTGTGTTGTAAATTGATAGTAACTCGAGCGCCGGTGGATATGTATTCTGTCATTCTAGAGCGGTTATAGAATTTATATCACGATTGAGCAGATTAATGCGACGGCTGACATGCTATAATGGTGGATGAAATAGGTACCGTACTGACAATTGGAAATATCCCAAGCCGTGATATACAATGATTATTTCTGAATTGCTTTGGAAATTTCATCAGCAGTGAGCAAAGTTATTCATTGGCTGCAGTACTGTGACGATGGCTCTTCACATTACTGTGTCGTCATATGTTAATATCTCGTGGGATAAGGCATGTGCATTTTTCGTTCTAGAATTGCAGTGGAATGTGCACTATCAGTGAACAGATTAACAGAACGGCGACGGTGATCCGCTGGTAGACGTAACAAATGCCGAACTGTAAATAACAAATATCACTGGACATAACCGTACTATACATAGGTTATTCCAGAATCACATTCGAATTTATATTATCAGTGAACGAGGTAGCCCAACGACTGCTTTACGGCGATCGTGGTTGTGCTCAGTTCTGTGTTGTAAATTGCTAATATCCCGAGGGTCAGTGGATCTGTATTTTGCTATTATAGAATTGAAACAGGCCTTAAAATATCAATGAACAGATTAATAATTCGGCTATAGTGCTATATTCGTGGATGAAACGAGGACCGTAGTCTCAATTGGAAATATGTCAAGCAACAACCGTAATATGCGTTGATTATTCCAGAATTGCTTTGGAACCTGCGTCATCGGTAAAGGAAGCTATTCAACGGCTACAATACTGTGATGATGGCTGTAATCAGTACTGTGTTGTCATTCGTTAATTTCTCGTGTGACAATGGATCTGCATATCCGGTTCTAGAATTGCTCTGGAATATACATCGTCAGTGAAGAGATTAATACAATGGCACAGTGATCTGTTGAAAGATGTACTAAATTTCGTACTGTCAGTCGTAAATGTAACTAGCCATAGCAGCCCTATACATGGGTTATTCTAGAATAACTTTCGAATTTACATCATCAGTGAACAAAGTAGCCCAATGGCTACATTGCTGTGACGCTGACTATACTGAGTACTGTTCTGTCAATTGTCAACATCTCGAGGGTCAGTGGTTCTGTATTTTGCCGCTCTAGGATTGTTATAGAATTTAAACCATCATTTAACATATTAATACAACGGCTACTGTGCAGTATTGCCGGATTTACGTCATACTGTCGATTGGAAACTTCTGACGCCATAATATACATTGTTATATACATTATTATACATTGACTGTTCCTGAATTGCTTTGGGATATACGCCATCAGTGAACAAAGTTGTCCAACGTCTGCTTCACTCTGATCATGGCTCTATCCAGTAATGTGTCGAGAACTGTTAATATGTCGAGCGATAATGTATCCCTCTTTTGTCATTCTAGAATTGCTATGAAATAGAGCTCATAAATGAACAGATTAATATAACTGCTGCAGTGCTCCACTTGTGGATGTCATAAATACCTTACTGTCAACTGTAAATACCTCTAGCCAAAGCCCTAACATATATTGACCATTCCGGAATAGTTTTATAGCGTACGTCATGCATAGACAAAGAGGTCTAATGGCTACAATACTGTGATGATGACTGTACTCAGTACTGTATTCTCAATTGGTGACAACTCGAGGGTCAGTGTATATGTATCTTGGTATTCCAGAAATGTTATAGAATTTAAATCATCATTCAACAGTCTGGTACATCGGATACAGTGCTACCTTTGTGGATATAATAAGCACCGTAATGTCAGCTGGAAATATCTCAAGCCACAAGCGTACTATGCATTGATTATACTATAATTGCTTTGGAATTTGCATCATCAGTAATGATTAGTCCGAATGCTACATTATTGTGATGATTGCTGTACTGAGTAGTTTATTCTGAATTTTTAGTGTCTCGAGAGTCAGTGGTCCAGTATTTTGTCATTCTAGAATTGATATAGGATTTAAATCATCATTGAGCAGATTAATCCAACGGCTGCAGTGTTCTGTTAGTGGATGTGTTATGTACCGTACTGTCATTGGCATCACGCCACAACCGTAACATACATTGATATTTCCTGAATTGCTTTGGAATCTACATCATCAGTGATCAATGTATTCCAGCGGCTTCAGTACATAGATGTGGCTATACTCGTTGCTGGGTTGCCAATTGTTAATGTCTCGAAGGATAATGTTTCTGCATATATTGCTTTAGAACTGCTGTGGGATATACATTATCAGTGAACAGGCTAATCCAACTGCAACAATGATCTGTTTAAAGAGGTAGTGAATGTCATACTTTCAATTGTAAATATGACAACCCGTAATCGCGCTATACATAAGTGATCCTGTAATCACCTTCGTATTTACATCATTAGAGAACATGGTACGCCAACTTCTAGATTACCCTTATGATTGCTGAACTCAGCATTGTGTTGTCAATTGCTAATATCTTGGAGGTTTATGGTACCGTATTTTGTCACACCAGAATTGCCATAGAATCTATACCTTCATTGAACGATTATACCAACCTACACTATGCTCTGTTTATAGATGTACTATGATCCGTACAGCATATTGTAAATATCACTTGCCGTAACAGTACCGTACATTGATTATTCCACACATGCCTTGGTATTTACGTCATCAAAGAACATAGCATGTCAGCGGCTTCATTTCTGTTGTGATGGATGAACTCGGTACTACGTTGTAAATTGTTAGCGTCTCGTGGTATGATAGGTATGTATTTTGACATTCAAGTATTCCTTTGGAATCTAAATGATCGCGACAAAGCCGAACAATACAGTGATTATTCCAGAATTGCTATGATATTTACATCAACAGAGTACATACTAGGACAACGGCTTCATTACTGTGATGATGGCTGTACTCAGTACCCTGTTACCAATTTTTAATATCTCGAGCGACAGTGGATCTCTATTTTGTCATTCTGGCATGGTCATAGAATTAAATCATCATTGAACAGATCAATCCAAGCGCTACTGTGCTAGATTGGTGGATGCACTAAGTACCGCACTGTCAACTGTAAATATCACTAGAAATAACTGTTATATAAATAGGCTGTTCTAGAATTGCTTTGCAACTCGCGTCAACAGTGAGCAATGTAATCCAACGAATACGGCACCGCGATGATGTCTGTACTCTGTAATGGATTGTCAATTGTTATTATTTCGAGGTTAATGTATCTCTCCTTTGTCATTCTAGAATAGCCATAGAATCCAAATCATCACTGAAAAGATTAATGCTACGTCTCCATTGCTCTGTTGGTGGATGTACTAAGCACCGTACTTTCAGTAATAAATATCTCCAGCAATAACCGTAGCATACATTGGTTAATCTAGAACTATTTTGGAATTGACATTATCAGTGTATAATGTTATTCGATCGTTACAATGCAGTGTTGACGGATGTACACAGTACTGTGTCGTCAATTGGGGTCTGTGGGGTCTGTATTTGATCATTCCAGTATTGTTATAGTATCTTAATCACCATTGAACAGATTAATCCAACGGCAACACTAGCAAATACCTCTTGCTATAACCGTACTATTGCTGACAGTACTAGAATTTCCTTGTAACTTATACTATCATTGAACAACATTATTCAACTGCTACCATGCTGTGACGACGGCTGCACTCAGTGTTGTAATGTCACGTGTTAATACCTCGAGTGTTAATGAATCAGCACTACTCCTTCTAAAATTGCTGTGGAATATACAACTTCAGAGAACAACATAATCAGAAGGCAACCGTGCTCTGTTTGTAGATGTACTAATTACCGAACTGTGAATTCTAAACGTAACAAGCCATAACCGTAGTATACAAATATTATTCCGGAATTACTTAGGAATATACATCATCACTGAATAAGGTAGTCCAACTTCTACATTACTCTGATGAAGGCTGTAATGTGTAGTGTGTCGTCAATTGTTTATATCTCGTGGGTCAGTGCATCCGTATTTTGTCATTCTGGAATTATTATGGAATTTAAACCATAATTGAACAGATTATTCTAACAGCTACAGTGCTATACCGGTGGATGTAGTAATTACCGTACGGTCAATTTTAAATATTTCGAGCCAAAACCGTTAAATACATCGTTTACTCCCGAATTGATGTGTAACCTACATCATGAGTGAACAAAGTAGTACAGCAGCTATATTACAGTGACGATGGCTGTACTCAGTTCTGTGTTGTCAATTGTTAATGCCTCGAGGAACAATGGATAAGTCTTTTGTCATTCTAGAATAGTTATAAAATACATACCATCATTGGGCAGACTAATACAGTAGCAGAAGTACTATGCCGGTGGAGATTCTATGTACATTACTGTCAATTGGAATTGTCTAATGTCACAGACGTAATATACGTTGATTAATCCTTAATTGCTTTGGAAATCGCATCATCAGCCAACAAAGTACTCCAACGTCTACATTACTGTGACGATGGCTGTAATCAGCACTATGTTGCCAATTGTTGATATCTCGACAGATATTGGACCTGTATTTTGCCATTCTGGGACTGTAATAGAATTTATGTCATCACTGCCAGATCAATACGACGGCAACTGTGCTGTGTTGGTAGACGGGCGGTGTACCGAAATATCAATGGGGAATATCAAAAGCCATAACATATATTGATTATTCCAGAATTGATTCGGAACTGCCACTACCAGTGAAAGATGTTATTCATCTGTCAAAATAATGTAATGACAGCTATACTCAGTAGACTCTTGTCAATTATTAGTATCTCGAGGTACAATGGCACTTCATTGCTCGTTCTAGTAATGCTGCAGGACACCAATATCAGTGACCAATTTAACACAACGAAAACAGTGCTCTCTAGGTAGATGTACTAAGTATCGTACTGTCAATTGGAAACGTCACTACCCATAACCGTAGTATACATATTTTATTCCAGAATTGCCTAGGAATTTACATTACAATAGAACATAGGCCTCCAACGTCTACATTACTGTGAGGATGGCTGTACTCAGTAACGTGACATCGATTGTTAATATCTCGGGGGATAATGGACCTGCATTTATCGCTTTAGAATTGCTGCGGAATATTCAACTTCAGCGACCAATTTAATCAAACAGGAACAGTGCTCTGTTTGCACATGTACTAATTACCCTTCTGTGAAATGTAAACATCACAAGCCATAACCGTTGTATACACATTTTATTGCAGAGTTTCTTAGGAATTTACATCATCAGTGAGTATTCTGCAGGCTAAATTACCGTGACGACGGCTGGAATCAGTTCTTCTCTGTCATCTGTTTATGTCTCGAAATATACTGGACCTGGACTTTGCCGTTGCGGTACTGTTATAGAAAATATATCATCATTGAAAGGATTAATCCAACGGCAACAGCGCTCTGTTGGCAAATGTATGACGTACCGTAATGTCAATTTGAAGTTTCTCAAGCCATAACAGTACTATACATTGAATATTACAGAATGGCTTCGGAATTGTCATCAACAGTGGGTAAAGAAGTCCAACGCCTACATTACTGTAATGATGGCTGTACTCAGTAATGTGATGGCGACTGATAATATCTCGAGGGACAGCGGATCTATCTTTTGTCATTCTGGAATTCCAATGGGATCGAAATCATCATTCAACATATTAATACAGAGGCTGCAGTGCTCTGCTAGTGGATGTACTTAGTACCGTGCTCTTAGCTGGAAATATCTGTAGCCACGGTCGTACTATACTTTGATTACTCTAGAATTGGCTTGGAAATGACATTATCAATGAACAAAATTATTAAACAGTTTTAATACTGTGAAGATGTCCGTACTCACTACTATGTTGTCGATTGTTAATATCTAAGGGGATAATGGGTCTGCATTTCTCGTTTTAAAATTGCTGTAGAGTATCCAACTTCAGTTGCAAACTTAATCTAACGGTAACAGTGCTCTGTTGGCAAATATACCAATTACCATTCTGCGAATTGTAAACACATGCAGCCCTAACCGTATTATACATATTTTATCCCAGAATAACGTAGGAATTTACATCATCAGTGAACAAAGTAGTCTAACGTTTACATTACTGAGATGACGACTGTAGTCAGTACTCTGTGGTCAATTGATGATATCTTGAGAGATACTGAACATGTGTTTTTCAATTCTGGAGTTGTTATAGAATTTATATCATCATTGAACAGACTACTACGACGGCAACTGTGCTCTGTTGGTAGATGATCGAATTACCGGTATGTCAATTGAAACATAACCAGCCATAACTGTAGTGTACATATTTTATTCTAGAATTACTTAGGAATATAAATCATCAGTGGACAAAGTAGTCCAACGGCTACATAACTGTGGTTATGGCTATACCCTTGCTGTGTCTTCATCAGTCAAAATCTCGGGACCATGGATATGCATTTTGTCATTCTTGAAATGCTACGGAGTATAAACCCCGTTGAAATGCCTTACTCAACGGCTACAGTACTATATTGTTGGATGCAATATGTACCGTACTGTCAATTTGAAATATCTCAAGCCATAATCGCAATATGCTTTGATTCTTTCAGAATTCTGATGCAATTTATATCATCAGTGAACAAAAGAGTCCAACGTCTACATTACTGTGATGATGGCTGTACTAGATACAGTCTTGTTAGTTGTTGTTAAATCGAAGGTTAATGAATCCCCCTTTGACATTCTAGCAAAGCTATAAACCCAAATCGTCATTGAATACATTAATACAGCGGCTGCTGTGCTCTGCTGGTAGATGTACGAAGTACCGCACCGTTAATTGTAAATATCTCTAGCCATAACCGTAGTAGGGATTGATTACTCTAGAATTAATTTGTAACTGACATTTCCAGTGAATAATGTTATTCATCCGTACCAATACTGTGATGACGGCTGTTAACAGTACTGTGTTGTCAAATGTTAATATCTGGAGGGACCCAGTGTCGGTATTTTGTCATTCTAGCATGGTTCTAGAATTTAATTCATCATTGAAAGGATTAATCCAACGGCAACAGCGCTCTGTTGGCAAATGTATGACGTACCGTAATGTCAATTTGAAGTTTCTCAAGCCATAACAGTACTATACATTGAATATTACAGAATAGCTTCGGAATTGTCATCAACAGTGGGTAAAGAAGTCCAACGGCTACATGACGGTGATAATGGCTGCACTCAGTACTGTGTTGTCAATTGTTAATATCTCGAGGGATAGTGAATCTGCCTTTTATCGTTTTAGAGATGCTATGAAATCGAAATCATCATTGAACATACTAATACAGAGGCTGCTGTGCTCTGCTTGTGAATGTACCAAGTACCGTGCTGTCAGTGTGTAATATCTGTAGCCATGACCGTACTATATATTTATTGTACTAGAATTGCTTTGGAACCGACGTTATCAGTGAATATGGTTACCCAACCGTTACAATACTGTGATGGTTGCTGTACTCAATACTGTGTTGTCAATTGTTAATATCTTGAGGTGTAATGGACCTGCGTTTCCCGTCTTACAGTCGCTGTGGAACATGGTACCCTAGCCCAAGTGTACATAGGTTTTCCAGAGTTACTTTGGAATTTACATGATAAGTGCACAAGGTATCCCTACAGCTGGATTACTGTGACGATGGATGAACACAGTACTTTGTTGTCAATTTTAAATATATCGAGGGACAGTGGATCTGTATTTTTCATTATGGAATTGATGCAGAACTTGAAATATAATTGAACAGGTTAATGCAACGGCTGAAGGGCTATATTGGTGAGTGTAATAAGTACCGTAATATCAATTAGAGATATCTCAAGCCGTAACCGCAATATACATAAATTATTGTAGAATTCCATTGGAATTAGCATCATCAGTGAACAAAGTTATTCAACGGCTATAGTACAGTGATTATTGCTGTACTCAGTACTGCGCCGTCATATGTTAATATCTCGATGGGTAATTGGTCTGCATCCCACGTTCGAGAATTGTTGGGGAATACCCAGCATCAGTGGCCAGATTAATTGGCATGCAACAGCGATCTGTTGGTAGAGGTACTAAAGGCAGTACTGTCAAGAGTAAATATCACTAGCCATAACCGTACACTGCATAGGTTACTCTGGAATATCCTTCGCAATTACATCATTAGTGATCAAAGTAGTCCAACGGCAACATTCCTGTGATGGTGGATGTACCCAGTACTTTGTTGCCAATTGTTAATACCTGGAGGGTCAGCATATGTGTATATTGTCATTCTACAATTGATATAGAATTGAAATCATCTTTCAGCATGTTAATACAACGGCTACAGTGCTATATTGGCGTACGTAATAAGTGCCGCAGCGTCAATGAGAAATATCTCATGTCACAATCATAATATGCAATGATTATTCCCGAATTGCGTTGGAATGTTCATCATCAGTGAACACTGTCTTTCAACGACTTCTATACTGTGATGGTGTCTGTACTCAGTACCTTGTTGTTATTTGTTAATAACTCGAGTGATAATGGTTCTGCGTTTCTCGTTCGGGAATTGCTGTGTTATATACACAATCAGTGATCAGATTAACACAACGGCAACAGTGACATCTTGGAAGATGTACTGTTACCGTACTGACAATTGTAAATATCAATAGCCACAACCGCACTACACATAGGTTATTCGAGAATCACATTCGAATCCACAATATCAGTGAACAATGTATTCCAACGGCTACATAGCTGTGATGGTGGCTGTACGCAGTACAGTGTCGTTAATTGTTAATATCTCGAGAGACATTGGATCCCTATTTTGTCATTCTAGAATTCATATAGATTTTAAATCGTCATTGAACTGACCAGTACAACAGCTACATCGCTATATTCGTGGATGTAATTATTACCAAACCGTCAGTTGAAAATCTCAAGCCATAACCGTATTATACGTTGATTATTTCAGAATTGCTTTGGAATCTGCATTATCAGTGAGCAAAGTCATACAGCATCTGCTATGATGGCTGTACTCAGTACCGTGTTGTTAATTGTTAATACCTCCAGGGACAATGGATCTGCATTTCTCGTATTGGAATGCCCATAAAATATACGTCATCCGTGTACAGAATAATACAACTGCGACAGCGCCATATTTTTAGATGTAATACGTGTCGTACTTCAGCTGCAAATATCACTAGCTATAACCGCACAATACATAGGATATTCTAGAATCAGCTTCGAAAGCACATCATCAGTGAAACAGGTGGACGAACGGTTACATTACTGTGGTGATGGCTGTATTCTGCTCTGTGTTACCAATTGCTGATGTCTCGAGGGATAAGAGATCTGTACTTTGCCATTCAAGAACTGTTATAGAATATATATCTTTATTGAACCGATTATTCCAACGGCAAAAACCCTATGTTGGTAGATGTACTTATTACCGTACTGTGAACTACAGCCATCAATAGCCATATCCGTAGTATACATAGGTTATTCCAGAAATACCTAGGCATTTACATCATCAGTGAGAAGTGCAGTCCATCGTCTAAATTACTGTGATGATGGATGTAATCACTACTGTGTTTTCAATTCATGATGTATCGAGGGATAGTGTACCTGCGTTTTGACATTCTTAAATAGTTATAGAATTTGTATCATCATTGAACAGAGTAATCCAACAGCAACTGTACTCTGTCGGTAGATGTAAGGTTTCTCAATCCATAACCGTAATGTACATTGATTATTATAGAATTGCTTTCGAATTTACACCATCAGTGAACGATATAATGAAACGGCTACATTACTGTGATGATGGATGTCCTCATTACTGTGTCGTCAATTGTTAATGTCTCTGGATTCTGTGGATCTGTATTTCGTCATTCTAGTAATGTTATAAGATTTAAATCATCATTGGATATATTAGTCCAGCGGCTATAGTGCTATATTTGTGGATGTACTAAGTATCGCGCGGTCAGTTGGAAATAGCTCTATCCATAGGAGCACCATGCACTGATGATTCTACAATTGCATTGGAACAGATATTATCAGTGAACATGGTTTTACATCCGTCAGATTCCAGTGATGGTGCCTGCACTAGGTACTTTGCTGTCAGTAGTAAATATCTCGATGGGTAAAGGATCTGCATTTCCGGTTTTAGTAATGCTGTGCAATATACATCGTCAGTGAGCAGATTAATCCAGCGGCAACAATGCTGTGATGGAAGATGTACTTAATGCCGTACTTTCAATTGCAAATATCACTCGCCATGCAGTACTATACATATGGTATTCTTTAGTTTCTTTGGACTTTGCATGATCAGCGAACAAAACAGTCCATCGGCTACGTAACTGTGATGATGGCTCTACTAAGTACTGTGTTTGCAATTGTAAATGTCTCGAGGGCCAGTGGATCTGTATTCTCACAATCTGGAAATGTTATAGAATTTATATCATCATTGAGCTGACTAATCCAGCGGATACAGTGCTATATCTGTGTATATAATGTGTACCGGTACTGTCAATTGGAATTGTCTAAGGACATATACGTAGTATACACTGATAATTCTAGAATTGTTGTGCAATTTATATCATCGCTGAGCAAACTAATCCAACGGCAACAGTACTGTTATGATGGCTGCGTTCAGTTCTGTGTAGTCAATTGCTAATCTCTCGAGGGATAACTCATATATTTGCTGTCATTCCAGAACTTCTATAAAACCTGAAGCATCATTGCACAGATTAATCCAACGGCTGCACTGCTCTGCTTGTGGATGCACAAAGTACCGTGCTGTCAATTGGAAGTGAGACTAGCCACAACGATACTATACATTGATTATTCCCGAACTTCTTTGGAATTGGCATCATCAGTGAACAGAGTAGTCCAACATATACACTAATGTTATGGCGGCTGTACTCAGTGCTTTCTTGTCAATTGCTAATATATCCAGGGATAATGGATCTGTACTCTGTCATTCTAGGTAATGCTATTGAATCTAAATGATCACTGAACAGGGTATACAAACGGCAACAGTGCCCTCTTGGTGGATATACTCAGCACGGTACTGTCAATTGTATATGTCCCGAGACATGACCGTACATTACGCTGATGATTCTACAATTGCTTTTGAATTTACATCATCAGTGGACAAAGTAATGGAACGTCTACCATACTGTGATAATGGTTGTACTCAGTACTGTGTCTTCAAACTTTAATATCTCGAGGGACAATGAATCTTCACTTTTCATTCTATAATTGCTGTAGCGTATATATCATCAGCGAATAGAATAATCCAACGCAACAATGCTCTGTTGGTGGATATACTAATTACACTTGTGGCTATTGCGGGTGTCACTAATCATAACTGTACTGTACATAGGTTGTTGTAGAATTGGATTAGAACTTACGTCACCTGTGAACAAAGTAGTCCGACGGCTACATCACTGGTACGATGGCCGTACACAGTAATAAGATGAAAATGATTAATATCCCGAGGGCTAATGTGTCTGTGATTTAGCATTCTAGTATTTTTATGGTACATATGTCATCACTGAACAGATTAATCCAAAGGCTACAGTGCTTTGTTGGCGGATGTATTACGCACAGTACTGTCAACTGTGAATATCCCTAGCCATAACCGTACCATACAATGATTATCCTAGAACGGTTATGGAAATTATATCATCGATGATCAAACTAATCCAACGGCTGCAGAACTGTGATGATGGCTGTACTCTGTACTCAGTTGTCAATTGCTGTTACCTCGAGGGACAATGGACCTGTATTCTGCCACTCTGGGATTGTTATGTAATATAAGTCACCATTGAACAGAATATTCTAACGGATAAGACGCTCTGCTGCTGGTACTACAAAGTACGGTACGGTCAATAGTAAATACCACAAGCCTCAACCGTACCATACATAGGGTATTCTGGAAATACCATGGAATTTTCATCATCAGCGGAAATGGTATTCCTGTGCCTGCATCACTGTGATGATGGCTGCGCTACGTTCTGTGTTGTCAATTGTTAATGTCTCGAGGGACATTGAATATGTATTTTGTCATTCTAGAAATGTTATAGAATTTAAATCACCATTCAACAGATTACTCCAGCGGCTGCGACGCTCTGTTGGCGTATGTACTAAGTACCGTACTGTCAGCTGCAAATATCCCTAGCCATGACCATACTGTATACCGATAAGCCCACAATGGCTTTGGAATTTACAACATTAGTACACAAGTGATCCAACGTCTACAGCACTGTTGTGATGGCTACACTCAGTACATTGTCGACAACTGCTAATGTCTCGAGGGATAATGGACATGTACCTTGGCGTCCTAGATTTGCTATAGATACATAATCATCAGTGAAGGTGTTAATCGAAAGGCAACAGCGCACTGTTGGTAAATGCAATAAGAAGTGTACTGCCTATTGTAAATACCACTTGCCATGACCGCGCTGTGGATAAGGTATTCTGGAATTACTTTGTAATTTGCATTACAAGTGAACCAAGTAATCCGGCGCCTAGGTTACTGTGATGATGCATGCACTTAGTACTGTGTTGTCAATTGTTAATATCATCAGCGTTATCGCAACCATTTAAGAATAATCAATGTACGGTACGGTTATGGCCAGAGATATTTGCAACTGACATTGCAGTGATTAGTATAGCCATAACCACAGCACTGTAGCCGTTGCAATTCTTTGATCGTTGATGTTAATGCGAAAGCAATTCCAGAATAGCAATGCGCAGATCCATCATCCCTCGACATATTAACAATTGACAAAAGTGTATTGAGTATAACCTTCCTCGTGGTAATATATCCGTTGGATTACTTTGTACGCTGATGTTGCATATTCCAATGCAATGCAGGAGTAATCAATGTGTAGTACCGTTAAACCTACAGATATGTCCAATTGACAGTACGGTACCTATTACTTCCACCAGCAGAGCAGTGTTGCCGTTGGAATAATCTGTTCATAGATGAATGGAATTATAAAGCAATTCTATAATGACACAAGGCAGATTCACTGTCGCTCGAGATATTAACAATTGCCAATACAGTACAGAGTACAACAGAGTACATTATCAAAAAGGTGTAGACGTTGGATTTATTTATTCACAGATGAGTTAAGTTCCATGGGATCTGCGGTATATCCAATGCATACTTCTGTTATACCTACAGATATTTGCATCTTACATCACTGTACATAGTACGTCCTCCAACAGATCACAGTAACCGCTGTGTTCATCAGTTGACTGGTGACTTAAATTCTATAGCTATTCTATATTGACCAAAGTATAGGCCAGTCGTATGCCGAGATATTAACCATACACAAAACAGTAGTGATTGCAGCCATCAAAGCGGAACGGCAGCCACTGGACCAACCTAAACTAAGATGATATAAGTGATATTGTTCTTGTAGAATTATCACACGATGGATGAATTATCGCTAAGAAGAATGACAATTGAATATGAAACACTGAGTGTCGCAATCTAAACAGGCAGGCTTACGCCAAGATCCATTGGATTTACCTGCCCAATGATCGTCTTACTTCTACACCAATTCTGGAATGATTAAGGGATAGATTAATTACCGCGAGAAACATAGACAGTTGACAATATAGCACAGATTGCAGTAATCAAGAAGGTACTATAGATGTTGAATCAACCTATTCAAACGATTCAACCGTTTCGGTATGGAGGAGTTGGCCGCAGTTGTACGTCCGAGGTACGCGGAAACTTTCCACAAGGGTGGCTGCACTGTACGGCATCGTCAGCCGCGAAAGCGCGATAGCCTAAACTAATCCTCGGTCGAAAGCCGATATTGACAGAACCTTATCTCGCGGATAAGAGGGAAAAGCAATCAAAACAGGCTTGACGCTAAACTTTTTAGAATCACATTTACTTGCTCATAGAATATTAATTAAAGTAAATGGCATTGATATAAATAATTTGTTCCATTAACACAAACTTGGAATAAATAATAAAATTATTAATATAAAGCTATAAATGTCAAAGCTTAGAGTGTAACTTCGTGTGACAGCTCACATTTAGATATACAGTCGGTCCTAAACAAAGGGATGAACGGTACACCGGAAACGTCATTTCACGGATTAGCATATATAATGGAACAATTAGAACAGCTGGAACTTTAAGCATGCAACGTTACATTAATGCGTACTATAGAGAGAATTCATATCCACATAATCTGCCATAACTGTCGGTTTTAGGCTTTGCGTCGATAACAGCCACAGAATGTTTCGTGGACGCCGCCGGTAGTCGACGGTAGGACTCACAGGTCTTTCCTTGGTTACCTCCAAAAGGCGACGGTAGTACACAAACGACGTTTCAATGCCGCCGCCAACCGGCGGCAGTAATACACACGAAGCATTCCGCGGACGCCGCCTTGTGGCGGATATAGTACCGAAAGCGTTAAATTCAGTAGCAATCCTAGATTGACAATAGAAATATTAATTAGCGCTCGAGATAGTAAGCTTTAACAATACAGTACTGCGTACAGCAATTTTCAGTGTACTGTATCCGTTGAAAATATATAGGCATTGATGATTAAAATTTTGTGGCAATACTAGAATGACAGAGGGTACGTCAATCATCTCTCGAGACAGTAAGCATTCACAATACAGTAAATAGTTCATCCATCACCACAGTATATGTAGCTGCTGCTTCAGCTTTATGCAGAAACGAATTATATTGAACAGCCGTTCTGGATCAATCGATGGACAGATCAGTTGTGGCAAGAGATATTTACAGCTTACAGTACAATACTAAGAACGTCGGCCAATACAGCACGGCATCCGTTGCAATCATCTGTTCACTGATGATTTGAATGCGACAGGATTTCTACAATGATCGAACATTCTGTCAGCTGTATTTGGAGATAATGACTACTGAGAAAACAAAATTGGGTATATCCATCATCGTATTACTACAGTCGCTCTATCAAGCTGTTCAATGATAATCTGGGTTATATACTATTTTGGAATGATCACACAATGTCTTAATTTACGCGAAGGATATTGACAATTGAAAATGCAGTACTGTGTGTAGCCATATGAAAAACTGTATAGGCGTTCAATTAATCAACTAGCCGATCACCTAAGTTCTTCGGCAATTGTAGAATGATCAGTAGAGGAGGAAATTATCCCGGGAGACATTGACATAGGTAAATACTGTACTGAGAACAGCAGGCAAGGTAGCACTGTATCCCACTGACTAACCTGTTTACTGATGTTTCATATTCCATAGCAGCTCTAGAATGACAAGTGAGAGTTCCGTTACCGCTCGAGACGTTAGCAAGCGGCAGCACAGTACTTACAACAACCAACGACACAGTTCTGTTGTCGTTGGACTAATTTGTTCATTCATGATTTAAATTCCACAGCAATTCTGGCATAACCAACATATTGATCAGTTATGGCTAGAGATATATACAATTGGCAGTACGGTGCTTGTTACATCCACCAGCAGTCTTCCGTAGCCGTTGCATTATTCTGTTCATTGTTGACTTAATCCGTATAGCAATTGAAGAAAGATCAATGGATAGATCAAATATCTGTACTGCTGCTCACAAATATCAATAGATATCTGAGTCAAGCGATCTGCACAACTATATGGCCATTGAACTAGTCTGTCCGCTGATCGTCTAAGTTCTTTGGCGGGTTTAGAATGATCGATGTATAGAACAATTTTCTCTGGAGGCATTAACATATTTCGATACAGTACTGAGTATACCCATCAGTAGAGCACTGACACCGTTTGATTAATTTGTCCACTGGTGGTTTGAGTTCCACAGCAGGTCTAGAATAATCAATACACAGTCCAGTTATAGCTAGAGAAATTTACAATTGACTGCACCGTATATAGTACGTCCGCCAACGGAGCATCGTAACCGTTTTATTATCTGTTCCCTGGGGATTTAAACTCTATAGCAATTCTAGAATGACAAAAGGCAAAGCCACTGTCATTCGAGACGTTATCACAAGACAAAAGATTACAGAGTACGGCCATCATTCGTATAATGTAGAAGTTGTACTAATTTGTTCACTCATGACTGCAATTCCGCAGCAAATCTAGGATAATCAGCATATATGTCAGTTACAGCTAGAGACTATTGCCCTTGCCGTACTCAGAACATCAATAAACAGAGCATTGTAGCCGTTGGATTAACCTGTTCAGCAATGATTCATATTCTATAGCAACTCGAGAATAGTCAATGGATAAATCAGTTGTTGCTGGAGTTACTAACAATTGACATTACGGTACTTCGTACATTCACCGACAGGGCATTGTTGCCGTTGTAGTAATCTGTCCAATGACGATTTATATTCTATAGCAATTATAGAATAGTAACAGATGTATGCATTATCGCTTGAGATTACAACAGTTCGCAACACATTTCTGAGGACAGCAATCATCACATATCTCCTGATGATGGATTATTTTGTTCACCGATGAAGTATATCCCACGGCAATTCCAAAATAGTAAGCGCATAGGAATGCTGTGGCTACATATGTTTACAAATGACTTTACGGTACATAGTACATACACCAACAGAGCATTGAAGACGTTGTTTAAATCTATGCGCTGATGCTTTAAACTCCGCAGCAATTCTGGAACGATGAGGGGATATAAAATTTATCTGTACGGATATTAACAAGAGACAACACAGTACGTAGTGTAGACGTCTTCATAATATTACAGCCAATGGATTGATCTGTTCGCTAATCATATGTGCTCTGCAGCAATTGTAGTATGATCAATGGACAGACAAACACTCGCTGAAGAATTTGACATAAGTTAATACAGTACTGAGTATATCCATCAACAGAGCACTGTAGCCATTCCATTAACCTGTACATGGATGATTGAAATCTATAGCAATTCTAGAATAATCAATTTATAGGACTGTTATTACTAGAGATATTTACAATTGTCAGTAAGGTACTTCCTTCGTCCATCAAAAGTGTTATGTTGCCGCTAAATGAAACTCTTTACTGATGATTTGGTTTTTACATTAATTCGAGATTGACAAAACAATGACCCATTTTCTCTCGATATATTATCATTTGACTTAGCAGGACTGAATACTGCGATCAACGCATTGCTGCTGCAGTTGGATTACTTCTTTACCCATGAATTAAATTCCGCAGCAGTTCCAGAATAGCCAATCAATAGAACCCTTATGGCCAGAGATATTTGCAGTTGACATTACGGTACTTAGTGCATCAAATAAAAGACCACCATTGCCGTTGGAATAACCTGTTCAATCACGATTTAAATTCTCTTACAATTCTAAAATGCAAAAGACAGATCAACTATCCCTCAAGATATTAACAATTGATGTAGCATTACTGAATATAGTGACCATCACATTGTGTAGAAGGGTTGTGACCGAAGACATCTACACTTGACATTACGATGCTGAGTACATCCACTACCAGAGCACCGTAGCCGCTGGATTTATCAGTACACTCATGACTCACACTCTATAGCAATTATACAATGATAAACGGATATATCAAATATCGGGGGAGATGTTATCAAATGACAAAACATTACCCAGTGTAGCTATGTACACAGTACTATAGTCATTGTGCTAATATGTTCGCTGAACATATGAGTCCGCCATCAATTGTGGAATGATCAATGGATAGAGCAATTGCCGCTGGTGTTAGTGACATGCGTCAATACACTACTGAGTATGGCCATGAACACATCACTGTAGCAGTTGAATAATCCGTCCGCTGGACACATAAGTTCTTCAGCAATTGTAGAACGGTCAATGGATAAAGCAATTATCACTAGAGACGTTGAAATATGTCAGCACACTACTGAGTGTCGCCATCAGCAGTGCAATGTAGTCGTTTGGTAAATATTTTCACTGACGATTCAAATTCTATAGCAATTCCAGAATTACAAAGGGCATATCCGTTGTTGGTCGAGAAATTAACAACTTCCAAAACAGTACAAATTAGGGCCATAATCGTTGTACTGTAGCCGCTGGATTAATTCCTGCACTGATGATTTGAAATCCCTAAGATTGCCAGAATAATCAATGTACAGAGCAGATGTGGCCAGAGGATTTTATAATAGACATTACGGTACTTGGTACATCCGCCAACACAACACTGTAGCTACTTGATAAATATGTTCACTGATCACATAAATTCAACAGTTCTTCTGGTATAACCAATGGATAGGTCAGTTAATGCTAGAGACATTTATAACTTTCAGTACGCTGCTTAGTACGTCCACCAACAGGTCGCACTTGTCGTTGAAATAATCGGTTCACTGATGTCATAATCTGTCCAGCAACTGCAGTATGATCAGTGGATTGATCATATATCGGTAGCGGCATGGACAAATGACAGCGCAGAACCGAGTGTAGCCATCCTTGCGCTGCTATAGCCCATGAGTTAATCTATTAGCTGAACAGATAGGTTCTTCTGCAATTGTAGAATGGTCAATGGATAGAGCAATCATCGCTGGAGGCGTTGACATATGTCAGTATAATACAGATTACGGCCATCATCACAGTAGTGTAGCCGTTGTATTTATCTGCTCAATGAAGTTTAAAATTCCAGAGCAATTATAGAATGACAAGGGGCAGCTTCAGAGTTGCTCGAGATGCACACAAAGGACAACAAAGTACTGAAAACTGATATCATCACGGTATTGTAGCAGTTGGATTGATTTGTTCGCTTATGATATATGCTCTATAGCAATTCAAGAATGTACACTGAATAGATAAAACATCGTTAGAAGAATTGACAAATGACAACATTTTACTGAGTTTAGCCATCTACAGAATATTATATCCATTGAAACTGTCTGCTCGCTGATCATCTACTTTCTTTAGCAACTGCAGAATGGTCAATGTATATTGCAATTTCCGCAGGAGACATTGACATATATCAGTACATTACTGAGTTTAGCAATTAGCTGAGCCCTGTAGCCGATTGGATAGGTTGTTCACTGATGATTAAAGTTCGAGTGCAATTCTGGAGTGACAGAAGGTATATCCACTATCGCTCGAGATACTAACAATCTACAAAACTGTACTCACTAGCGCCATCATTAAAGCACTTTCTCCACTGGATTTACTTGTTCACTGATGATAGAAGTTCCACACCCGTTCTAGCCTGATTCATTTATTGACATGCTCTGGCTTGATACATTTATAATTGACAGTGCGTAACCTAGGATATCCACCAGCAGAGCACTTTAGCCGTTGGGTTAATACGATCAATGACGATTTACATGCTACATCTATTCTAGAATGACAAAAGGCAGTTCCATTAGCGCTCGTGATACTGGCACCAGGCAAAAGAGTACATAGTACAGTCACCAGCATTGCTGCAGACTTTCTATTAATTTCATCACTGATGATCTAAATTCCACAGCAGTTTAGCATAATCAATGCCTAGATCAGTTACGGCCTGACATATTTACAATTGGCAGTTCGGTAGTTAGGACATAAATTTGTCCACTAACGATTTAGGCTCCATAGCAGCTCTAAAATGATCAACGGATAGATCACTGATCGGAAGTGATATTGATAAATACCTGTGTAGAATTGAGTGTGTTCGTTTACGCAATACTATAGCCATTGCATTATTCTGCGCGCTGATCATGTAAGTCCTTTCGTATTTGAAGAATGATCAATGGACGGAGAAATATTCGCTAGACGCGTTGACATATGTTAATACCGTACTGTGTATAGCCGTCATCGCAGTACTGTAGCTGTTGGATTAATTACCTCAATGATGATATAAATTCCAGAGCAATTCCAGCATAACTAATGTATAGGACAGTCATGACTAGAGATATTTACATTTGGCATTACGGTACTTACTACATGCACAAACAAAGCACTGTAGTTGTCGTATTATTCCGTTCACTGATTACTGGAATGCTATAGCAACTCTAGAATGACATGGAACAGATCCATTATAGCTCGAGTTGTTTACTATTGATAACACTGTGCTGAGTCCAGCTATCATGACTGTACTCTAGCAGTTAGATTAATTTGTTCACTGATGACTGGAACTCCTTTGACGTTCTGGAATATTGAATGTATAGATCACTTATGCCTCGAGATGTTTGCAATTCTCAGTACGGTACTTAATTCATCCACGGGCGGATCACTGTAACTGTAGGCTAATCTGTTGTCTGATGATTCAAACAAAATTTCACTCTAGAATCATCAATGGATAGTACGAATATCAGTTGTATTATTGATGAATGGCAATGCAGTACCGAGTGTTGCCATCAACGCAATGGTATAACATTTACAGTAATATGTTCGCTGATGATTGAAATTCTATAACCGTTGTAGAAGGACAAAGGTGAGATCCATTATCGTTGGAGATACTAACAACTAGCAACTCAGTACTGAGCATATACATCATTACAGTAATGTAGCCGTTGTATGAATTCGTTCACTGACGATTGAATTCCCAGAAATTCCAGAATAGTCTACATGTATGAGGTACAGCTAGAGATGTTTACAGTTGACTGAACGATGTTTGGAACATACAACATCAAAGCACAGTAACCGCTGGATTAATCTGCTCACTGATGACTTAAATTCCTTACAAATTCAAGAGTGGCAAAAGACAGATTACCTCTCGAGTACTTAACAACTGTCAACGAATTCCGAAGCACAGCCATCATCACAGTAATGTAAGCGTTGGATTAATCTGTTCACTAATGATTGAAATTCCACTCAAGTCAGGCACAATCTATATATACATCAGTTGCGTCTAGTGATTTTCACAATTGTGAGTACGGTAATTAGTACATCCGCGGACAGAGCACTGTAGCTGTTTGATTAATCTGGTAACCCATGATTTAAATTTTGTTGCAACTCTAAAATGCCAAAAGGCAGCTCGAATATCTTTCTAGACGTCAACAACAGACAACGCTATACTGAATGCAGCTGTCACCACAGTAATGTAGCCGTTGTATACATTTACTCGCTGATGATTGTATTCACAGCAATTCGAGAATTATCAATGTATAGGCTAGTTATAGCTAGACCAGTTGGCAGTACGGTTTTTGGAACATTCACCAACAAAGCACTGCAGCCGTTGAATTAATATGTTCAATCATGATTCATAATCCGCAGCTATACAAGAATAATCATTGCGTAGTACAGCTACGGCTGTAGGTAATGACAATTGGCAGCACGGTACTTAGTATATCCACGGACAGAGCACTTTAGCCGGTAGATTATTCTGTTCATTGATGATTTACACACTACAGCAACTCTAGAATGATCAACGGACAGAGCAATTTTCGCAGGAGGTATTGACATATGTCAATACAGTAACGAGCATAGAAATCTACATAATTCTACAGCCTGTGTACATCAGTACTGCAATGCGATGGGCCATGTGCATATTTCTACAGCTGCCGCACTAATGCATTCTCCGTTAATCTGAGTTATATTGTGATTCTATGTGGATCAATGGATAGATCGGTTATTGTTACGAATATTTACAATGCTCAATGCAGTGCTGAGTACGGCCACCATCACTTTACTAAATCCAATGTATTAATCTATACACTGATAACGTAAATTGTATTCAATTCGGGAATTATCAATTCATAGATCAATTATCGCTAGAGATATTAACGATTGACCGCAGATTGCTGATTATAGTCACATTTACAGTATCGTAGCGATTGAATCAATCTTTCCAATGATCAGACAAATTCTAATGCAATTCTATAGAGATGAATGGACAGATTTACCATTGCTAGCGATTTTACCCATTTCACATACAGTGCTGTATATAGCCACGAATGCAGTACTATGCCCGTTCGTATAAGCTATGGATTGATCATAAAAGTTCTGTGGCCATTCCAGTATGATCAATGGGTGGATCAATTATCGCCAGAGATATTAACGGTTGACAATACAGCGCTGAGTATAGCCACCTATCCTCTATTATAGCCAGTGGATTGATCTATTCACTGATCATGCAAGTTCTATAGCTATATTAGAAGTATCGTCAGATAGATAGAATATCACTAGAGATGTTAACGATTAACTGTACCGTGCCGAGAACTGCCACCTACACAGTACTATAGCCATTGAGTCAAGCTATACACTGATCATTTTACTCCTGCAGCAATTCTAGAATGATCAATGAATAGATGCATTACATCTAGAGAAATTAACAATTGAAGAAAGAGTACTGTGTACAGCAATCCACATAGTACCATAGCCATTGGTATAAAGTATTCGCCGTAAATTCTGTTGCAATCACAGATTGGTCAATGGATGGGTCGATTATCGCTAGAGATATTAACAACTGACAATACAGAACTGAGTATATACCTCTACACAGATCTGTAGTACTTGTACCTATCTATAAACTGAACATCCACTTTCTAGAATAGCAATTCTAGAATGATCAATAAAAACATAAATTGTCGCCACAGATATTGAGAAATGACAATACTGTAACTAGAATAGGCATATACAGAGCCGTATGTACATCTACGCAGTGCTATATACTCTGCGTGAACCTTTTCACTGATCACGTATTTTCTCTAACAATTACAAGACGAGCAATGGATAGATAGGTTATTGCAAGGGATATTAAAGGTTAACTATTATATAATGAGTATGCGCCTGTAGGCAACTCTAAAAATTGGTTTAATCTATTGACGGTCCACTCAAATTTTATAGCAATTCAGCAGCGATCAATAGATACTCCAATGATTGCCAGAGATACGAACATTAGATAATAATTTACTGTGCATACCAATCTACGCAGTACTACGGCCATTGATGGAATTCTTATACTGATCACCTTATCCATAAAGCAATTGGAAAATTATCAATATATAGACAAATTGTCGCTGGAGACATTGATAAATGGCTACTTAGTACTGAGTGTAGCCACCTACACATTAATAAATTCATCGGATTAATCTATTCGCTGATGGCTTATGCTGCATAGTAATTACCTAATGATAAACCCATAGATCGACTATCGCTTCATATAGGCAAAATAGATGACGCAGTACCGAGTATAGTCGTCTACATCGTGCTATATCGATTGGATAGTTCTATTCACAGATCATCTAGTTTCCGCAGAGATTCTAGATTTGTCAATGGCTAGAGATACTTTCAGTCGACAACAGGGTACTGAGTATATCCAACAGAACAGAAATATAGCCATTGTAATAATCTGCTCACTGACGATTTATATTTTATTGCAGATCCAGAAGGACAAAGGACATATCAAATATCGCTCAAGACATTAACAATTTACAATACATTAGTGAAATGTAGCCAACTATACATTTCTATGGCCGATAGGCTAACCCATCCACTGATAAGCTGCACTACATAGCAATAAAGAATAATTAGTAAATGAATGCATTGTGGCTAGAGATAACAATACTTTACCATACGGTACTGCGTACAGTCGCCGACTGGTACTACAGCAGTTGGATTTACCTATTCACTGATGGCTTCAATTTTATGGCAATTCCAGAATAATTAATGGATTGATCAATAATCGCTTCTGACATAGACAGCTGGTGATGCAATACTTGGTGTAGAAGTCTACGCAGTTCTATATCCATTGTATTAATCTAATCGCTGACTATATAAGTTACACAGAATTTCCGGAATATCCAATGGCTGGAAAAAATATAGATGGATATGCTGATAAATTACAATAGTGTACAGAGTGTAGGCGTCCACACAATGATATGGACAGTGGATAAGTCTATTAGCTGATGATTTTAATTCCGTAGCAATCCTATAATCACAATAGAAGATCCATTATCGTGAGATACGGTAACAACTGACCACAAGGTACTGCGTACAGCCATTGTCACAGTTCTGTGGCCAGAGATATTTACAACCGACAGTGTCGTACTTGGTGCATCCACCAACAGAGCACTGCAGCCGTTGGATCAAAATATTCAGTTATGATATATATTCTGTAGCAATTCTAGAGAAACAAGACACAGTTCCATTATCGCGCGAGACATTAACAATTGACGACACAGTACTGCGTACAGCCATAATCATAGTACTGCAGCCGTTGGATTACTTTGTTCACTGACGTTGTAAACTCGAAAGCAATTCTGAGATATTCAATGTATAGTACGGTTAAGGATAGGGACAGTTACAATTGACAGTAACGTGCACGCTACATCTTCCAACAGAGCACAGTTGCCGTTGCATTAACCTGTTCAATGATGATTTATATCCTGTAGCGCATCTGGAATGACGCAAGACAGGCCCACTGTCCCTCGGGATACTAACAATTGTCAACAAAGTAATGAGTAGGGCCACCATTGCAGTACAGTTGACGTTGGATTAGTATATTCACTGATGACTTCAATTCCACAGCCATTCAAGGATAATGGACATATAGGTCAGTTATTTTTCGAGATATTTGCTATCGTCGGTACGGTATTCAATACTTGCACCAGCAGAGAAATGTATCCGTTGGATTAACCTGTTCACTGACGATTGGTATTCTACAGCATTCCTGTAATAATCAATGTGTAAGGCAGATATATGTGGATATGTTAACAATTGGCAGTGCGGTAGTAAGTGAAGCCACCAACAGGGCATCGGTGCCGCTGGATAAATCCGTACACAGAGGGACAGGACAGCGTAGCATTTATAAGATGATCAATGTTTAGATCAAATATCGGTATAGATATTGAATAAGTCAATACATTACAGAGTTTAGTTACCAACACTAAACCCTAGCCGTTCAATTAATCTGTCCGCTGACCATCGAATTTCTCTCGCAGTTGTGGAATAAATGGATAATGGTCAATGGATAAGGCAACTGTCGCTTGAAACGTTTATAAATGTCAACACATTACATAGTGTAACAATCAATCGGGCACGAAAGACGACTGATTACTCAGCCCACTGATGTTTAAATTTATATAGCATTTCAATACCTACAAAAGGCAAATCCAATACCGTTCGAAACATTTACAACTGATAACACAGTAGTGAGTACAGCGACAGTAACGCTTCTGTAGCCGTTGGAATGATTTGTTCACTGATGACTTGAATTCCACAGCATTTGTATAATTATCAATGTATATAGAAGTTACCGTCAGAAATACTTACAATTGCCTGTACGAAGCATATGACATCAAGGAACACATCACTGTAGCCGTTGGATTAATCTGTCCCCGATGATCTATATTTTACAACAATTTTAGAATGACAAAATACATATCAACTAAACCTGGATAAATTAGCAATTGACAACACCGTACAGAGTGCAGCCATCATCACAGTACTGTAGCCGTTGGATTAGTTTCTCCATCGACGATATAAATTCCAAATCAATTCTAGAACAATCAGTGCAGATTTCGGTTATCGCTGGGGATATTTATAATTGAAGGTACGGAGCTTCGTACGTCCCCCAACAGAGCACTGTATCGGCTGGATTAATCCCTTCAGTGATGATCTAAATTCTGTAGCAATACTAGAATGACAATATATATGTACATATCCATCATTCTACGAGAAATTAACATTTGACAATACGGTTCTCAGTACAGTCATCATCACAGTACTGTAGCCAATGGATTAATTTCTTCGTCATTAATGTAAATGCCGCAGTAATCCTGGAATAATCAGTATATGGTTCGGGAACGGCTTGGGACATTTACAACTGACGGTACGGTGCTCAGTACATCCACCATCAGAGCACTGTTGCGGTTGGATTAATATGATCATGAATGACATAGATTCTATAACAATTCCAGAATGACAATATATAGATACATTACAACTCGGGACATTAGCAATTGACAGTACAGTACACAGTACAGCAATTACCACAGTAACGCAGCGGCTGAACTACTTTGTTCGCTTATGATGGGAATTCGTAAGTAATTCTAGAATAACCTATGTATATTTCTGTTATGTCTAGGGACATATCCAATTGTCAGTAACGTACTTAGTACATCTGTCAGCAGAGCACTGCTGCCGTCGGATGAATCTCTTCATTGTTGATTTCGATTCTATAGCATTTCCAGGATTACAAAATACAGATCGATTGTCCCTAGAGATATTAACCGTTATCAACATAATACTGAGTACAGCCAACGTCACCGTACGGCAGCCGTTGAATTACTTTGTACACTGAAAACATAAATTCCATAGCAATTCTGGAATGACGAAGAACAGATCCGTTAAACCTCGATACACTAACAATTGGCAACCCAGTTCGGAGTACAGCCATCATCACCATACTGTAGCCGTAGGATTGCTTTGTTCACTGTTGATTCAAATTCCATTGCAAATAAAGGGTTTCAAACCACCGACCGGTTGTCCTTCGGTATATCAGTTATTGGCAACACAGTACAGATACAGCCATGATCAGAGTACCATAGCCGTTGGAATACATTGCTCAGTGATGACGTAAATTGCATAGCAATTCTAGAATAAGCTATGTATAGAACGGATGTCGCTAGTGCACCTGCATTAGACAGTACGGCACTTAGTTCATCCACCAGCAAAGCAGTCTAGCAGATGTTCTAACCTGTTTAGTGATGATTTAGCTTTTACAGCAATTCTAGGTTGACAGTGTACATATCCATTAACCCTCGAGATATTAGCAATTGACATCACAGTAGATAGTACAATCACCATGACTGTACTGTTGACGTTGGATAATTTGGTCATCGATGACATAAATTCCACAGCTACACCAGAATATCAGCGCATAGTACGGTTAGGGCTAGGGTTATTTCCAATCGAAGGCACGGTACTCAGTACATGCACAAGCAGTCCACTGCAGCCGCAGTAATTATCTGTTCAATGATGATTTATAATGTATGGCAATTCTACAATGGCAATGGACAGATCCTGTATCCCTCGAGATATTAACAATTGACAACCCGGTACTGAGTACAGCATTCACCCCAATACAGTAGCGCTTTGACTACTTTGTTCAATGATAAAGTAAATACCAATGCAAATCTGGATTAACCTGTATAGAGTGCTCTTATAACTAGTGATACCTGCAACAGGCAGTACGGTAATTAGTAAATCTACCAGCAGAGCTGTGCAGCCATTATATTAGTCTGCTCAATGATGGTTTAGGTTTTACAGCAGTTCTAGAAAATCTGCGGACATATACACTTTCCCAACAGATATTAGCAATTGACAACACAGTACACAGGACAGCCATAATCAGAATACTGTAGCCTTTGGATTAATTCGGTCATCAATGGTACAAGTTCCACAGCAATTCCAGAATAATCATTGTATGGTACGGTTATGGATCGGTACATTTACAATTTGCGCTGCGGTGCTTGTTACATGCACAGACGTAGCACTGTATACGTTGGATTAACCTATTCATTGACTATTTGGACCCTACGTCGATTCTAGAAATGTGTATGGATAGATTAATTATCGGTAGAGGTATAGACAGTACACAGAGCAGTACTGATCGTAGCCGTCTTCACAATATTATAGCGTTTGCATTAATCTGTTCGCTGATCATCTGTGTTCTTCTACAAATGTAGAGTGATCAATGCATGGAGCAATTGTCTCTGGAGGTATTGACATAAGACAGTACGGTACGGAGTGCAGTTATTAACAAGTCACCATTATCATTGCCATAATGTATTCGCTTGTCATCTACGTTCTTCAGCAATTCCAGCTTCACCATTTGATAGAGAAGTTGTCGCTGGAGGCATTGACAACTGACAACATAGTGCGAGTATAGCCATCTGCACATTACTATAGCTATTGCAGTAGTCCATTCACTGATCACATATGTTCAACAGGAATTCTAGAATGACCAATTGGTGGATTAAGAAACACTAGGGACATAGAGTATTGAGTGCAAACGTCAACTCAGTACTATAGCCGTTGGTTTTATTGATTACACTGATTATACACTAACTATTTAGAATCTATAGCAACCCTAGGTTGTTGAAAGGTTAAGTTAATTACAACTGCAGGTATTATCAATTGACAATGCACTACTGAGTACACCCATGAAAACATTTCTACAGACGTTGCATTAACCTATACTCTGTTCATCCACGTTATGTAGCAATTCTAGACTGACCATTGGATAGATCAATTATTGCTACGGACAATGACAATTGAAATGACAGTACTGAGTATAGCAACCTAAACAGTCCTACATCCATTGGATTAATCCACTCGCTGATCACTTACGTTTGACAGCATCTGTATGAAGATCAAAGGGACACAACAAGCATCGCTAGAGACATGGTCAAACGACACTATGGTACTGCGTCTAGCCTTCTACACATTACTGTAGCCATTGGATTAGTCCATTCAGTGATCACATAATTGCTACACCAATACTGGAGCGGCCAATGGACGGGTCAATTAACAATAGAGATATTGACAATTGACAATAAACTGCTGAAAAGAGCCATGATTACAATTCTACAGCCATTGTACGAAACAATGCTTTGGTCATGTATATTATACTGCTGTTCTAAAAGAATCATTGGATGGATAAGTCATGCATGGCACAGTGACATTTGAAAATACAGTACCGAGTAAAGCCATCAATACATTTCGACAGCCAACGTATAAACCTATTCTGTGATCATCCATGTTATATCCTAATTCAAGGATGACAAATGCGCAGAAGAATTATCGGTAGCAATATTGACAGATGGCAATACATTACTGAGAATTGCCATCTACACAATACTATAGCTATTGGAATAATCACTTAGCTTATCAACCAAGTAATCCAGCAATAGTGGAATGAGCAATGGATACAGCAATTGAATCGACAGACATAGACGTATGTCAATACACAGCTGAGTATAGCAATCAATTGGTAAATATGTATGTTTGATTAATCTGGTCACTGATGGACCAAATTACATAGCAATTCTAGAGTGACAAAGGAAACATATATTATTGTCCGAGATAGTAACAAGTGACATAACAGTACAGAGCACATCAATCATGCCAGTACTGTAGTCGTTGCATTAATTTGTTCACTGATGATATAAGTATTATAGCAACTCTAGACTGATCGACCGATAGATAATGTCTCGGTAGCGATATTGAAAACTGACTATGCAGTACTGACTGTAGACATCTGCATGGAACAACAGCCATTGAAATAATCTGTCGGCTGTTAACCTAAGTCCATCAGCAATTGCAGAATGATCAATGGACGGAACAATTGTCGTTATAGGCATTGACATATGTCAATACAGTACGAAGTATACAAATCAAGGGAGCCGTTTGATTAACCTGTTCACAGATGATTAAGCTCTATGGCAAATTCAGGATGGCAAGAGACACATAAATTATCGCTCGAGACGTTAACAACTAACAACGAAGTACTGAGTATTGCCATCATCACAGCACTGAGCACTCAGGTTATTCTGTTCAATGATAATTTATACTCCATAGAAACTCTAGGATGATAAGCGGATAGACCATATACCGGTAGTGATATTGACAAATGACAATACAGTACCGAGTGTAGACGTATACACAATAATATATCCATTGAATTAATCTGGTCGCTGATCACCAATGTTCTTTAGGAATTGTAGAATGATCACAAGACACTGCAAATGTTGTTGGAGACATTGACATCTGTCAATAGAGTACTGAGTGTAGCCATTAACAGGGCACCGTGACCGTTGCACTGACCTGCTTAAACGACAATAGATATTCTATAGCAATTCTAGAGTGACTAAAGTCCAATTCATTATGGCACAATGCATAATCACGTAACAAGGCAGTAGTGAGTGCAACCACCATCACAGTACTGTAGCCGCTCGATTAATTTATTCACGCAAGATATATGTTCCTCAGCAATTATAACATAATCAACGTATAATTCAATTTTGTCTAGTGGTATCTACAATTGAGAGTACGGTGCATGGTACGTCCACCAACAGAACACTGTAGCTGTTGGATAAATCTTCACAGTGAAGATTAATGTTCTATAGCAGTTGAATAATGAATAAGGACTGATCCATTATCGCTCGGGATATAAACCATGGAAAAAGCAGTACTTAGTACAACCATCAACACAGTACTGAGGCCTTTGAAATAATTTGTTCACTGATAATTTAATTTCCACATGCATAGACCAGATGCAGCAGGAGATACTTACAATTGACAGTACGGTGCTTAGTACATCCACCAGCAGAGCACTGTTACCTTTGGAAAAGTCTCCACAATTATGTATCAAATTCTATGGCAGTTCCAGAGTGACAAACACAGGTCCATCACCGCACGAGGTAATAACTATTGACAAGACATTACAGTGTACGACGATCATCACAGTACTGTAGCCATTGAATTAACCTGTTCACTCGTGATTCAAACTCCATAGCAATTGTATCCGAATCAATGCACAGATCAGTTATGGCCTGCGGTATCTATAATGGGCATTACGACACTTAGTACGTTCACCATCAGGGCATAGTTGCCGTTGGATTAATCGGCCTACTGATGACTTATATTCTATAGCAATTCCAGTGTGACAAGGGACGGATCCAATATCGCTCGGGTCACAGACATTCGACAAAGCATAGCTGAATATAGCCATCATCACAGTACTGTAGCCGTTAGAATAGATTGTTCACTGACGATTTAAATTTCACTAATGATTTGTATTCCATGATATTTCCTGGTTGATCAAGGCATAAATCTGTTGTATCAGGAGATGTTAACAACCGAGAGTACAGTACTGACTACAGCTATCGACGCAGTACCGGAGCAATTGTATAAACCTGATCCTGTCTGATCTGGTTTACACTGCTATGCTGGTATGATCAATTGTCGCTAAGGATACTTAAAATTGAAGATGCATAATTCAGACTTAAATCTAAACTGTACCACGTCCATTTGTTTAATCTATTCGCAGACCATCTAAATTCTATATAGACTTTAGAAGTAATAATTTATTGATTTATTACCCCTGGAGATATTCACATATGTCAGTACAGTACAAAGTGACTTCATGAACGCAGTGCTCCAGCTGTTGGATGAATATATTCACTGAGCATTTAAATTCTGCTGCACTTCTGGAATCACGAACGAAAGATCAGCTGCCGCCCGAGAAAATAAGCACTGAGAGTACAGTACAGATTACAGCAACTAACTCTCTACTGCAACCGCTGTATTGACCTGTTTAACCATGATCTAAGTCCTGTAGGATTTACAGAATGAGAAGAGTTAGATCAATTGTCGATCGAGACGTTAACAATTGACAAGAGACTACTGAGTACAGCCATCATCATAGTACTCTAGCCGTTGGAATTACTTCTGCACTGATGATTTATATTAAGCAGCAGCTCCAGAATAATCAATGCATATATCAGTTATGGCTAGAGATATTTACAATTGACAGTACGGTAGTTAGTGCATTCACCGACAGAGAAGTCTGGCTGTAAGATTAATCTGTTCACTGACGATGATAATTCCACAGCAGTTCGAGAATGATCAAGGTATGAATGAGTTATGGCTGGAGTTATTAACAATTGGAATTGCACTATTGAGTATAGCAATCAACAAAGTAAAACAGCCATTGTAACGACTTTTCTTCTGATCATCTCTATTATATTGCTAATCTTGAGCGATCCATGGGCAGACCAATTATCGCTTTAAATATAGACAATTGAACGTGCAATATTTAGTGTGGCTGTCTACGCAGTGCGATTTCCAATGGATTAATATTTTCGCTGACCATTTAACTTCTACAGCAATTCTAGAATGAAGAACGGGTAGATCAAATTTCGCTATGATTATTGATAATTGTTAATACATTACCGAGCGTAGCAATCTACATAATACTATAGGCATTATATTAATATGTTCACTGAAGTTTTAGACTCTAGAGCAGTTCTGCAATGATCAAAGGTTCAATCAGTTATACCTGGAGATGAGATCATTTGAAAATACATTGCTGGGCATGGAAATTAACAGTGCTACGTCCATTGCATTTACCATCCCTCTGATCATGTATTTTATATTGAATTCATACAATTATCGATATTTAGATCAATTTTAGATAGAGACACTTGCAATTGAAAGCACAGTACTGAGCATACCCTTCTACAGTTTGCAATTGTCGCTTCATTAGACTATTCATTGATCACCTAACATCCACAGTAGTACCTGACACGCCTACATCATTCTACAGTCATTCTGCTGCTGCTGAAGGGGTAAACCGTTCAGCGAACAAAATAATGCAATGGCTAAAGTCTTGTGTAGGTGGCTATACTCAGTACTGTATTGTCGTTTGTCAATACACTACAGATGTATGATGTATCCGATGATCATTCAAAAATTTCTATAGAGTATAAATTATTGGTGAAAACAATAATCCAACGACAACTGCGCTCTGTTGGTGAATGCACTTCGTACTTTACTATGAATTGTAAATACCTCTAGCCATATCTGATCTGTACAATGACTATTCTAGGACTGCTGTAGAATTTAAGTCTTCAGTGAGAACATTAATTAAATGCCTACAGTACTGTGATGATGACTGTACTTTGTACTGTGCTGTCAATTGTTAATATTTCGAGAGATGGTGGACCTATACTTTGTCATTCTAGGATTGTTATAGTATATAAGGCATCACTGAACAAATTAATACAGCGACTGTAGCGATGTGCTGGTGGAAGTACTATGTACCGTACTGTCAGTTGGAAATAACTCAAGACATAACTGTCATATACATTGATTATTCACGAATTGCTATGTAATTCACATCATCAGTGATCACAGTAGTTCAAGGTCCATATTACTGTGATGATGGCTGAGCTCGGTACAGCGCTGTACTTTTTAATATCTCGATGGATGATGTTCTGCATTTCTCCTTTTAGTAGTGATGTATAATATGCATCATCTGCTAACAGATTAATCCAACGGCTACAGTGCTATATTGGTGGACGTAATAAGTACAGTACTGACAATTGGAAATATCTCCAACCATAACCGTAATATAAATTGCTTACAACAGAATTGCTTTCGAATGTTTATCATCTTTGCAAAAACCAGCCAATTGGCTACGGTATTGTGATGATGGCTGTACTCAGTACCGCGTTGTCATTCTCTAATATTTCGACGGATAATGGATCTGCCTTTTGTCATTAGGGAATTGCTATAAAACCTAAGTCATCATTGAATATATCAATGCAGCGGT
>NW_016910581.1:695880-719334 GCF_001483705.2 Eufriesea mexicana
GTTCAGAGCTATATTGGTGTATGCAAAAAGTACGGCACTGTCAGTAGGAAATATCTCAGGCCATAAAAGTACCATATATTCAGCATTCCAGAATTGCGTTGTAACTTATATCATCAGTGAACAAAGTAGTCCAACGGCTACAGTACTATTATGACGGCTATACACAGTACTGTCCTGTAAACTGTTAGTGTCTCGAGGAACAACGTAACTGTCCTTCCTCATTCCAGAACTTCTGCAGAATATAAATCGTCAGTGAACAGATTCATTCAACCGCTACAGTGATCTGTTGGTAGCTGTACTAAGTACCGTACCGTCAGCTGTATATATCACTAAGCACAGCCGTATTATACGTTTAATATTCTGCAATTACCATAGAACTTACATCATCAGTGAATAAAGTAATTCAGAGGCTACAATACTGTGCTGATGGCAATACTTAGTACTGTCTTGTCAATTGTCTACATCGCGAGGGCGAAATATGTGTTTCGTCTGACTAGAATTGTTATAGAATATAAATGATCGTTTAACAGATTTATCCAACGGCTAGAATGCTATATTTGTGGATGCAATATGTACAGTACCGTCTATTGGAGGCATCTCAAGCCATGATCGTACTATACATTGATTATTCCAGAATTGCTTTGGAATTTACGTCATGAGTGAGCAAAGCAGTCCAGCGGTTACGTTAAGGAGATTATGGGTGTACTCAGTACTTTATAGTCAATTGCTAACTTCTCGAGATGTTATGGGCCGCCATTTTTCATTCAACAATTGCGATAGAATGTACATCTTCGGTGAACAATTTATCCCACTGGCAACAGTGCTCTGTTGGTAGATGTGGCAATTACCGTATTCTGAATTATAAATATCTCTAGCCATAACGTTAGTGTACATTGATTATTCTAGAATTGCTTTGCAATTGGCAATGTCAGTGAACAAAGTATTTCAACAGTTACAATAATGTGGTGATTGCTGTACACAGTAGTGTGTTGTCAATAGTTAATATCTCGTCGTATAATGGAACTGCATTTCACGCTCAACAATTGCTACGGAGTATACGTCATCAGTAAGCAGAATATTCCTACGGCAAGTGGCCTTTGTTGGAAGATATACTAAATGCCATATAGTCAATTGTGAATATCACTTGCCCTGAGCGCTCTATGCATAGGTTATTCTAGAATTGCTTCCGAATTTACGTCGTCAGTGTACAAAGTAGTCCATTGTCAACATAACTGTGATGATGGCCTTACCCAGTACTGTGTCGTCAATAGTCCATACCTCGGGGGACAGTGGATTTGAATTTTGTCATTCTAGGATAGCTATAGAAATTAAATCATCGTTGTACTGATTGCCAATTGTAAATTTCTCGAGGGTTAGTGGATCTGCATTTTGTCACTCTGGATTTGCAAGAGAATATAAACCATAATTGAACTTATCGGTCTAACGGCAACAGTGATATATTGGTGGATTCAGTAGGAACCGTACTGCCAATTGGAAATATCATAAGCCACAACCCCGCAATCTAGTATTGCTTTGGAATTTACATTATCATTGAACAATGCAATATAACGGCTAGAATACTGAGATCATGTTGTGCTCAGTGCGGTGTTGTCATTGGATAATATCTCGAGGGATAACTTATCTGATTTCTCGTTCTAGAGATGCTGTGGAATATGCATCATCATTGAACAGTTTCATCCAACTGCTACAGTGCTATATTGGTGGATGTACTCAGCCCAGTGTTGTCATTTATTAATATCGAGAGGAACAGTGGATCTGCATTTCTCGTTCTAGTGTTGCTGTCGATTATACATCATGAGTGAACAGATAAATACAACGGCAACTGTGATCACTTGGAAGATGTACCAAAAGCCGTACTGTCAACTGTATATGTCACTAGCCATAACCGAACCGTACGTAGGTTATTCTAGAGTAACGTTCGAATTTATATTATCAATGAACTTGGTATTCCAACAGCTACATTATTCTGATGTAGGAAATACCCAGTACTGTGTTGTAAATTGCTAATGCCTCGAGGGTCAGTGGTTCTGTATTTTGTTATTCTAGAATTGATACAGCATGGAAATTACCATTACTACTAGTACGAAACGCCGTAATGTCAATTATATATATCGCAAGACATAACCGCACTATACAAAGGAAATGCAATAATATGATTAGAACTTCCGTTATCAGTGAACATGGTAGCTTAACGGATACATTCATGCGATGGTGGCTGCACTCTGTACTGTGTCGTAAATTGTTAATAACTCGAAGGTCAGTGTAACCGTATTTTGTCATTCCAGAATTGTCATAGAATTTAAATCATCATTAAACAGGTAGATCCAACTTCCACTAAGTTATACTGTTGGATGTAGTAAGTACCGTACTGTTAATTGGAAATGTCTCAAGCCATAACCGCAATATAAAATGATCATTCCGTAATAACTTTGGAATCTTCGTCATCAGTGCATAATGTTGTCCAACGGCTACAATAATGTGACGATGGCTGTACTCGGTACTGCGTTTTCACTAGTTAAAATCTCGAGGGAGCGTGGGCCTGCATTTCTCGTCCTAGAGTTATTGAGGGTTATGCACCATCAGTAAAAATATTTACTCAACGGCAACTATGATATGTTGGAAAATGAACTAAACTCTGTGCTGCCATTTGTAAATATCACTGCTCATGACCTCAGAATACGTAGATTATTCAAGAATTGCCTTAGAATTTCGATCATCAGCGGGCAAAGGTAGTCCAACGGCTACCGTACCATCATAATGGGTATACTGAGTACTCTGTTGCCAATTGTTAACGTCTTGAGTGTCTGTGGACCTGTATCTTGTCGTTCTAGTGCTGTTCTAGAATTTAATTCATCAAGGAAAAGATTAATCCAATGGATACAGTGGCATATTGTAGGATGTTATGAGTACAGTACTGCAAATTGGAAATATCTCAAGCCACATCCGTAATATACAGTAATTACGCCAGACTTTCGACGGAATTTACACCATAACTGAACAAAGTAGTCCAACGCATACAGCACGGTGATGATGGCTGAACTCAATACTGCGTCGTCAATTGTTAATATCTCGAGGGTTTGTGGATCTGTCCTTTGTCATTCCAGAATAGCCATAAAATCTAAGTCCTCACTAAACAGATTAACACAGCGGCCGCTGTGTTCTGCTGGTGAATATCCCAAATACAGTGGTGTCGGTTGGATCTATCTGTTGTTATTAACGTGCTATACTTTTATAATCCTTGATTTGCCATGCAGCTGACATTATCAGTGAGCAACGTTATTCAACCGATGCAATACAATGATGATGGTTGTATTCAGTACTGTGATGTCAATTGAAAATATCACGACTGATGATCGATCAGTCTCTCGTCATTCTAGAAGAGCTATAGAATCTAAATCAACATTGAGCGTAATCATACGGTGGGTGCAGTGCTCTGATGATGGATGAACTATGTACCGTGCTGTTAATTCGAAAGATCTCATGCCATAGCAGTAGTATACATTGAGTATCCTGGAATTGCTTTGGAACGGACATTATCAGTGAAAACTGATGATCAACCATTACAATACCGTGATGGTGGCTGTACTCAGTACTCTGCTGTCAGTTGTTAATACCTCGAGGGATAATGGACATGTCTTTTGTCATTCTAGAATTGTTATAGAACCTTAATCATCATTGAGCATATTATTCCAACGGCAAAAGTGCTCTATTTGTAGATGTACGAGGTACCGCACAGTCACCTTTAAATATCTCTGGCCATAACCGTACTATACGCTGAACATTCTAGTATTGCTTTGGAGTTTATATTATCAGTGAGCAACTCAATTCAACCATTACAATAATGTGACGACGGCTGCACTCTGTACTATGTCGTCAATTGTTGATATGTCGTAGGCGAGTGGATCTCTATTCTATTATTCTAGACATATTATATAATTTTAATCATAATTCAACAGATTAAACCGATGGCAACAGTAATATAATGGTGATGCAATAATTACCGCACGTTAAGTTTTAAGAATTTAATGCCATAGCCGTAATATACGTAGGTCATTCGAGAGTTGTATTGGAACTTACAACGTGAGCGAGCAAAGTAGTCCAGCGACTACAATATCGAGGTGATGGGTGTCCTCAGTACTGTGTTGTCAATTACTAGTATCTCGAGGGATAGTAGATCTGCCTTTTGTCAGTCTAGAGAAGCTATGAAATCTAGGTTATCATTAAACAGGTTAATACAGCGGCTGCAGTGCTCTGCTGGTGAATGTACCAAGTACGGTGCTGTCAGATGGAGATATCTGTAGCCATGGACGTACTATACCTTTGTGTCTCCAGATTTGCTTTGGAACTGATGGTATCAATGAACTACGTTATTCAAACGATGCAATACAGTAATGATGGCTTTACTCAGTGCTGTGTTGTCTATTGCTAATATCTCAAGAAATAATGGATCTGCAATTCTCGTTCTAGAATTTCTGTAGGGTATACAACTTATGCGACCCATTTAATCCAACTGCAATAGCACTCTGATGGTAGATGAACTAATTATCGTACTGTGAATTCTAAACATCACTAGCACCAAACCATAGTATACATAGGTTATTCCTTAATTCCCTTGGAATTTACATCGACAGTGAACAAAGTAGGCCAACATCTACATTACTGTGACGATAGCTGTAATCAGAAGTGTGTTGTCAGTAGCTAATACCTCGAGGGTCAGTTGATATGTATTATGTCATTCTATAATTGTTAAATAATTTAAATCATAATTCGACACACTAATCCAACTGCTACAGTGATATATTTGTGGATGTAATGAGTACCGTGCGGTCAATCTTAAATGTTTCAGACCAAAACCGCTATACGCATTATCTATTCTAGAATTGATTTGGAATCTGCATCATCAGTGGACAAGGTATACCAACAGCTGCACTACTGCGACGATAGCGGTACTCCGTATACTGTGTTGTCAATTATTAATATCTCGAGGGATGAAGCATGTACCACTTGTGATTCCAGAATATTTACAAAATCATAGTTATCATTGAACAGACTAACACAGCGGCTGCAGGGCTCTGCTTGAGGATACAAAAAGTACCGCACTCTGAGTTGGGAACATCTAAGGCCATAACCGTGCTATACACTGGTTATTCAGTAATTGCATTGCTATTTACGTCATCGGTAATCAAAGTTGTCCAAAAGATACATTACTGTGATGATGGATGTACTCTGTGCTATGTTGTCAATTGCTAATATCTCGAGGGTCAGTGGATCTGTATTTTGTCATTCTAGTATTGTTATAGAATTTAAATCATCATGAAACATATTAATCCAACGGCTACAGTGTTATATTGATGTTTATAATACGTATCGTACTGCCAGTTGGAAGTATGTCAAGCCATAACAGTAATTTGCATTGACTATTCAAGGATTGCTTTGGTATTTACAAGTGATGGCCGTATTTTGTACTGTGTTGTTAATTGGTAATGTCGCGTGGGATTTAGCACATGCCATTTGTCACTCCAGACCTGTTATAGAATCAAAATCATCAGTCAACAGATTATTCCAACGAAAACAGTGCTGTAATGGTAGATGTATGAAATGCCGTGCTGTCAATTTCAAATATCTCTGGACATAACCGTACCGTACATCGATTATTCCAGAAATGCTTTGGTACTTACGTCGTTAGTCTACAAAGTTATTCAACAGCTGCGATACTGTGGTGACGGCTGTACTGAGCACTTTGTCGTAAGTTGCCAATATCTCGACGAATAATGTGTCGGCGTCTCTCGTTCTAGAACTGCTGTAGGGTAAACATCTTTAGTGACCAATATGATCCATCGGCAAGAGTGATCTGTTGGCAGATGTACAAATTATCGCAATGTGAATTGCAAATATCTCTGTCCACTATCTTAGTATTGAATGATTTTTGCTAGAATTGCATTGGAGCTTATATTAGCACTGAAAAAAGTTTTTCAACCGTTACAATAATGTGATGATGGCTGTACTCAGTACTGTGTTGTCAATAGTGAATATCTCGTGGGATTATGGATCCGCATTTTTCGTACTAAAATTGCTGTGGAGTATACATCACCAGTGAAGAGGTTAATCCGACTGCAACCGTGCTCTGTTGGAAGATGTACTAAAGGACAAATTTTCAACTGTAAATATCACTTGCATTAACCGCACAATAAATAATTTATTCAAGAGTAACATTCGAATTCTCTTCATCAGTGAACAAAAAAGTCCAACGGCTACATGACTTCGATGGTGGCTCTACTCAGTACTGTGTCGTCTATCATCGATGTTTCGGGGTCAGCGGTTCTGCATTTTGTCATTTTCCAATTGTTACAGAAGTTAAATTGCCACTGAACGGTATAATACAACGGCTGCAGTTCTATAATCGTGGCTGTAATAAAGACCGTAATACCAATTGTAAATGTCTCAAGATATAACTGTACTATACATTGATTATTCTAGAATTGCTTTGGAATTTGCTTTACCAGTTGACAAAGTTATCCAACAGCTGCAATGTTCAGTTGTTAATATCACGAGGGAAAATGTATCTGCATTTCTCGTTCTAGAACTGCAGTGGAATACAGATCAGCAGTGAAGAAATTAATCCATCGCCAAAAGTGCTCTGTTGGTAGATGTAATAAATACCGTAAAGTGAATTGTTAATATCACCAGCTATAACCGCACAATTCTTTGCTTATGCTAGAATAGCGTTGCAACCGACATTATCTGTGGACAAGGTTATTCAACCGTTCCAATACTGTGATGATGGCTGTGCTCAGTTCTCTTTTGTCAATAGTTAATATCTCGAGGGATAATGGACCTGCATTCCTCGTTCCAGTGTTGCTGTGGAATATACATCATCAGTGAAGACATAAATCTTACGCAAGGATGCCCTGTTGTAAGATGTACTAAATGACGTACTGCCAATTGTAAATATCACTTGCCATAAGGGCACTATACATAGTTTATTCTTCATTCAATTTCGAATTTACATCATTAGTGAACAAAATAGTGCAAAGGCCCAATTACTGTGATGGTGGATGCACTCGGCACTGTGTTGTAAGTTCATAATATCTGGAGGGTCAGTGGATCGGTATTTAGTCCTTCTATAATTTATATATAATTTAAACCATCACTTAACATATTAATCCGACGGCTACCGTGCCATGCGCTTGGATGTAATAGATACCCTTGTGTCAGGCGGAAATGTTTCTAGCCTTAACCATACCAGAAATTGATTCTTCCAGGTTTGCTTTGGAATTCATAACATCAATGAGGAAAGCATTCCAAGGGCTAAATTACTGAGATGATTCCTGTACTCGGTCCTTTGTGGTCAATTGTTAATATATAGAGGGATGAAGTACGTTTATTCTTCATCCTTGAATTGCAGTAGAAAGTTCATTGTCAAAGAACATTTTAATCCAACGGCAACGGTGCTCTGTTGACGGATTCACTAGCTACCGTACTGTGAATTGTAAATATCACTAGCCATACTCGCACCATACGTAGGCCATTATAGGATTACTTTTGAATGTCCTTCATCAGTGAACAATGTAGCCCAACGTCTACATTACTGTGATGATGGCTGCATTCGGTACTGTGTTGTCAATTGTTAATATATCCAGGGATAGTCGGTCTGCGTTTCCCGTCCTAGTGTAGCTGTAGAATGTACATCATCAGAGAACTGATCAATCCAACGGCAACAGTGTTATGCTGGTAGATGTACTAGCTAACATTCTGTGAATTGGAAATGTCACTAGCCATAATAGCACTATACATATGTCATTCAAGAGTTACAAAGCATTTCCATCATCAGTGAACAAAATATTCCTACATCTACATTTCTGTGATGATGGCTGTACTCAGTCCTGTTTTGTCAACTGCTAATATCCCGAGGGATAAGGGACCATCACTCTCCATTCTTGAACTGCTGTAGGATGTACATCATCAGTGATAAGATTATTATATCGGCCACGGTGCTCTGTTGGTAGATGTACTAAGCGCCGTATTGTCAATTGTGAATATCACTAGCCATAACTGTACTATATATAGGTTATTCTAGAATTACGCCAGAATGTCCAACATCAGTGAACAAGGTAGACCAACGGCTACATTACTCCGACGATGGGTGCACTCAGTCCTCTGTTGTAAATTGCTAATGTCTGGAGAGCCAGTGGATCTGTATTTTGTCACTCTGTGTTTGATATAGGATATAAATCATCATTGATCAGAATAATTGAACGGCTCCTGTGCCATATTGGTGGATTTAATAAGTACCATTCTGTCAATTGGAAGCATCTCAAGACAGAACCGCAATGTACATTGACCCTACCAGAGTTCCAACGGCCATGATACTGTTATGATGGCTGTACTCACAACTGTGTTGTCAGCCGTTTTTATCTCGTGGGACAGTGGATCTGTCTTTTGTTTTTCTAGAATTGGTATAAAATTTAAATCACAATTGGACAGATTAATCCAACGGCTACAGTGGTCTGTTGGTGGATGTAATAATCACCTCACATTCAATTGGTAAATAATCATGGCTATAACCGTAGTATATACTGACAATCCAAGAATTGCTTTGGAATTTGCATCATCAGTGAACCAAGGATCCAACGTTTACAGCACTGTGATGATGGCTGTGATCAGTACTGCGTTGGGAATTGTTAATGTCTCGAAAATAGGTGCATCTGTATTTTGTCATTCTAGAATCAGTCTAGGACTTAAATCTTCATTGAACAGTATAATCCAACGCCTAGGGAACTATATTGGTGGATGTTATATGTACCGCACTGTCAACTGGATGTGCCACAAGACCTAACCGTAATATAGCATGTTCATTCCAGAGTTGCTTTGGAATTTGCATCATCAGTGAGCAAAGTAGTACAACTGCTACATTACAATGATGGTGGCTGTACTCAGTACTGTGTTGTAAAGTGCTAATACATCGACGGTCAGTGGAACTGTATTCTGTCATTCTTGAATTGTTATGGAATTTATATCATCACTGAACAGAATAATCCAACGGCTACAGCGCTATATTCGTGGATGTAATATGTACCGTAGTGTCAATTGGAAATATCCGGAGACATAACCGTAATATACAACAATTATTCCAGAAATGCTTTGGAACTATCATCATCAGTGGACAAAGCTGTTGAATTTCTGCAATGCTGCGATGATGGCTTAACTCACTATTGTATCGTCAATTGATAACGTCGCGAGAGCTAATGGACCTGCCTTTTCCTACTAAAGTATCTGTGGAGTATACATCACTAGCAACCAGATTAATACAACGGCAACAGTGATCTGTTGATGAACGTAGTAAATGCCGTACTGTCAATTGTAGACGTCAGTAGCGATAACCGAACTAAGCATATATAACCCTAGACTAACTTTCGAATCTTTATTATAAGTAAGCAAAGCATTCCAATGGATAGATTACCGTGATGGTGAGTATACTCAGAACTGTGACGTCAACTGCTAGTTTCTCGATAGTCAGTGGATCTGTATTCAGTCATTCTAGAATCCTTATAGAACTTAAATCATCATTGAACCGAATAATACAACGAACACTGTGCTACATACGTGGATGTAATAATTACTGTACTGTCAATTGTAAGTATCTCAAGCCACATCCGTAATATCCGTTGTTCATTCTAGACTTGCATTGGTATTTACATCATCGGTGAAAAAGTTATGGAATGGCTGCAATACTGTGGTGATGGCTGTACTTTGCACCGCGTTGTCATTTGTTAATTTCTCGCGGGATAATAGATCGGCAATTATTTTCTTGAACCGCTGTAGAATGTACATCATCAGTGAACAGAATAATCCAACTGCAATACTGCTCTCTTGCAAGATGTACTAATCACAGTACTGTCAAATGTAAGTAACTCACGCCATATCCGCACTATACGTGGGATATTCCACAATCACCTTCGTATTTACATCGTCAGTGATCAAAGCGGTCCAACGGCTACATTGGTGTGGTGATGGCTGTACTCAGTGCTGTGTTCTCAATTATTAGTTCCTCGACGGATAATGGAACGTAATTTTTCATTCTACAATTGCTGCATTATATACATACTCCGTGAAATATTTAATGCAACGGCAGCAGTGCTCTGTGGGTGGACGTACCTATTACCGTACTGTGAATTGGAAATGTCACTAGCAACAACCGCACTATAAGTAGGTTATTCAGGTATTACATTAGAATTTCCACCGCCAGTGTACAAAGTAGTCCGGCAGCTACATTCCTGTCATGATGCCTGTACTCAGACCTCTGTTGTCAATTGCTAGTATCTCGCGGGTCAGTGGACATGTATTTTGTCATTCTAGGATTGTTAGAGTATTTAAATTTTCAATGGACAAGTTAATTCGACGATTACAATGCTGTATTGGTGGATGTAATAATTACCGTGCTGTCGATTGTAAATATCTCTACCCATATCCGTAATATACATTAATTATTCCAGAATTTCTACGGAATATACATCATCAGTGAACAAATTGGACCAACCGCAATAATACTGCGATAATGGCTGTACTCAGTAAAGTGTAGTCAGTTGTTAATTTATCTAGGTATGATGGAACTGCATTTGTCGGTCTAGAATTGCTATAGACTACAAATCTTCAGTGACGAACTTAATCCTACAGCAACAGCGCTCTTTTGGAAGATGTTCCAAATGCTCTACTGACAAGAGTAAATATCACTTGCCATTAGCGCAATTTACATAGGTTATGCTAAAATCAATTCGAACTTACATCATTAATGAACGAAGCAGTCCAACGTCTACATGACTATGATGATGGCTTTAATCAGTACTGTGTCGTCAATTGCAAATATCTAAAGTGTTAGTGTAACTGTATTTTGTCAATCTAGAATTATTATAGAATTTAAACCAACATACAACAGATTAATCCAACGGTTACAGTGCTAAATTGTTGGATGCAATAGGTACCGTTGTATCAATTGGAAATTACTGAAGCCATAAACGTAATATACATTGATTGTTCCCGATTTGCCCTGGCATTTACGTCATCAGTGCACAAATTGGTACAACGGCTACAGCACTGTGATGATGGCTGTACTCAGTAATCTGTCGTCAACTGTCAATACCTCGGGAGTCAGTGGATCTGTATTATGTCATTCTAGAAATCCTATAGTATTTAAATCATCTTCGAACAGATTAGTCCAGTCGGCTAAAGTGCTATATTGGTGGATATAAGTACGGTACAGATAGTCAGAAACATACGAGAAAATATCCTTAGTATACAATGATTATTCCATAACTGCTGTGGTATTTATGTCATCATTCATCAAAGTAGTCCAACGGCAGGAGTACAGTGATGATAGCTGTTCTCAGTACCGTGCTGTCATTCTTTAATTTCTCGATGAATAGTGTATCTGCACTTCTTGATCTAGAATTGCTGTGGAATGTATGCTATCAGTGAACAGACTGATACAACGACAACTGTGATCTGTTCGAAGACGTACAAAATGCCATATTCTCAATCGTAAATGTCACTAACGATAACCGCATAATGCATAGGTTATGCTCGAATCACTTTCGAATTTACATTATCAGTGGACAAAGTAGTCCAAAATCTATATTACTGAGGTGGTGGGTGTACTCAGTACTATGATGTAAATTGTTCATAACTCAAGGAACAGTGGACCTGTATTTTGTTATTCTGGGGTTGTTATAGAATTTAAAGCATCATTGAACTGAAAAATACAACGGCCAGTGTGCTGTATTGGTGCATGTAATATGTAACGTACTGTCATTGGAAATATCTGAAGGCAACCGAAATATACATAGATTATTTCAGAGATACTTTCGAATTCACCTCATCCGTGTACAAAATTATTCAACGGCTTCAATAATGTGATGATGGCTGTACAGTGTTGTCATTTGTTAATATCTCGAGGGATGAAGGATCTGCATTCCTCGTTCTTGAATTGCTATGGAATATATATCATGAGTAAACAGATTAATCCAACAGCAATTGTGATCTGTTGGTAGATGTACTAACTACCGTACTGTGAGATGTAAATATCACTTGCAATAACCGCATTATACATATGTTATTCTAGAATCACATTCCAATTTCCATCATCAGTGCACAAAGTTTTCCAACGGCTACAGCACTGTGATGATAGATATATTCGGTACAGTGTTATCGATTGCTAACGTCTCGATGGATAATGAATATGTCATTTGTCATTCTAGAATTGCTATGAATCCGATACTATCATTGAACAGACTAATACAGCGTCGGCAGGGCCTGCTGGTGGACGTAATAGGCACCGTATTCTTAATTGGAAGTATCTCAAGCCATAACCGTAATATACAGTGATTATTCCGAATTACCTTCGAACTTACATCATCGGTGGGCAAAGTGGTCCGACGGCTACAGAGCTGTGATGATGGCTATACATAGTACCGTGATGTCAATCGTTAACGTCTCGATAGATAATGCATCTGCATTTCTCGTTGCAGAACTGTTGTACAATATACAACTTCAGTGGCCATCCTAAGCAAAAGGCAAGAGTGCTCTGTTGGTAGACATACCAATTACCGTAATATGAATTCTGTACATCACTAGCCATAACCGTGTTACGCATACCTTTTTCCAGAAATACTCGGGAACTTACATCACCAGTGAACAAAGTAATCCAGCGTCTACATTACTGTGATCATAGTTGTAGTCATTACTGTGTTGTCAATGCTGAATATTTCGAGGGTCAGTAGATCTGTGCTTTGTCATTCTAGAATTGCTATAGAGTTTAAACCATAATTGAACAGAATAATCCCACAGATACACAGATGTATTGGTGGATGTAGTAAGTACGGTGCGGTCAATTTTAAGTATTTCAAGCCATAACCGTTATATACAATTATTATTCAAGAATTGCATTGGAATTTACATCATCAGTGAATAATGCGATCCAACGGCTACATTACTGTGGTGAAGGCTGTAGTGAGTACTTTTCAGTCAATTGTTAATATACCGAGGGTAATTGGATCTGTATTTTGACTTTCTACTATTGTTATAGAATTTAAATCACCATTGAACAGGTTAATCCAACGGATGCAGCGCTATAATAGTGGACGTGATAAGAACCGTACTGCAGTAGGAAATATCCCAAGATATGGCTGTACCATACATTGATTAGACCGAGATTGCTTTGGAATTTTCAACGTCAGTGAACGAGGTACTCCAATGGCTACAGTACTGTGATAATGGATGTACTAAGTACAGGGTTGTCAACTGTTAATATCACGAGGGATACCGGTTCTGTCTTTTGCATCCTAGAATAGCTATAATATCTAAATCATCATTGAACATATTATTTCAAAAGAATCAGTGCTCTCCTGGAAGGTGTAATAGTTACCGTACTCTGAATACTATACGTCACTATACATAACCGTAGTATACATATTTGATTCAAGAGTTACTTAAGAATTTTCATCATCAATGAACAATGTAGTGCAATGCTTACATTACTGTGATGATAACTGTAATCTGTACTGTGCTGTCAATTGTTAATATATCGAGGGCCAGTGGATCTGTACCTTGTCATTCTAGAATTGTTATATAATTGAAACCGAAACTGAACAGATTAATCCAACCCCTACTGTCATATGTTGGGGGATGTAATTAGCGCAGTAAGCTCAATTTTAAATATTCCATGCCGTAAACGCTAAATACAATGGTTATTCCATAGTTCCTTTGGAATTTGCGCCATTTTTGAGCAAAGCATTAAAACGATTACACTATTGTGTGGATGACTGTACTCAGGGCTGTGTTGTAAATTTTTAATATCTCGAGGTACAGTGGATCTGCCTTTTGCCATTCTAGAATAGCAATCAGATACAAATCATCATTGAACAGATTATTACAGCGTCAGCAGCGCTCTGACGGTAGATGTAATAAATTACGTATTTTGAATAGAAAAAATTTCACTAGACGCAACCTCACTATACACTGGTTATTGTAGAGACACTTTCGAATTTACATCATCAGTGAAATAAGAAGTACAACGGAAACACTAATGTGATGATGGCTGTACACAGTACTGCCTGGTCAATTGTTAATGCCTTGAGCGTTAATGGTTACTGTACTTTATAGTTCTGGAAGAGCTATAAAATTTAAGTCATCATTGAACAGGTTAATACAACGACTGTAGTGCTCTGCTGGTGGATGTATTACGTACCGTGCACTCATTTCGAAGTGTCCGTAGCCATGAACGTACCAAACATTTACTATTCCGAATTTGCCATGGAAATGTCATTATCAGTGAACAATGTTATTCAGCAGCTACAATACTGTGATTATGGCTGTACTCAGTACTGTGGTATCAACTGTTAATACCACGAGTGGAAGTGGATCTCCATTTATCGTTGCAGAATTGCTGTATAATATACAACTTCAGTGACCAATCTAATCAAACGGCAACACTGCTCTGTCTGTAGACGTACTAATTACCGTGCTGTGAATTCTAAGCATGACGGTAGTATACGTATTATATTCCAGAAATACATAGGAACGTGCATAATCGGTGAACAAGGTAATTCAACGTCTACGTTACTGTGATCATAGCTGTACTCTTTACTGTGTTTTCAATTCTAAATATTTCGAGTGCCAGTAGATCTATATGTTGCCGTTTTAGAAATGTTATGGAATGTAAATCATAATTGGACAGGCTAATCCAATCGCTACAGTGATGTGTCGGTGGATGTAAGGAGTACCGTACTGGTAATTTAAAGTGTTTCATGCAGTAACCGATATATACAATCATTATTCCAGAATAGCATGGAAACTACAACCTCATTGGACAAGGTAGTATAACGGCTATTGTAATGATGTGATGGCTGTGCTCAGTACAGTATTGCCAAGCGTTAGTGTCACGAGGGATAAGGTTTCAGTCGTATGCATTCTAGAATAGCAACAATATTTAAATAATCATTGAACAGATAATTCCAGCGACATCAGTGCTCTCATGGAAGATGTACTAGTTACCGTACAGTGAATTCTAAATGTCACTAGGCGTACCCGTAGTATACATAGATTATTTAGGAATTACTTATGCGTTCTTGTCTTCAGCGAACAAAGTAGTCCAACGTTTAAATTACTGCGATGGTGACTGTAATCTGTACTGTGTTGTTAATTGTTAATATCTCGAGGGTCAGTGGATCAGTATTTTCTTATTCTAGTACTGTTATTGAAAATAAATCATAATTGCACAAATTAGTCCAACCGCTACTTTGTTGTATTGGTGAATATAGTGAGTACCGTACGGTCACTTTTATTTATTTAAAACCATAACCTTAATATACAATCATTATTCCATCATTGTTTTGGAATGCACATCATTAGTGATCAAAGTATTCCGACGGCTAAACCACTGTGAATATGACTGAACTCAGTGCTATGTTGTAAATAGTTAATGTCTCCAGGTATAATGGATCTGTCTTTTGTCACTCCAGAGTGGCTATGAAATCCAGATCATCATTGAAGTGATTAGCACGGCGGCTGTAGTGCTCTGTTCGTAGATGCACTAAATGACGTACTTTCAATTGCAAAAATAGCACTAGTCATAAGTGCACCATAAATTGGTTATTCCAGGATCACATTCGAATTTACAACATCAGTAATAAAAGAAGACCAACGGCTACACTAATGTGGCGATAGCTGTACTCAGTGCTGTGTTGTCAATTATTAATATCTCGAGAGATAATGGATTCGTCCTTTGTAAGTGTAGAGTATCTATAAAACCTAAATCATTGTTGGACTGATTAATAAAGCAGATGCAGAGCTCTGCTGGTGGATGTACTCAGTACCGTGCACTCAGTTGGAAATATCTGTAACCATGACCGCACTATACATTTATTATTCTAGATATGCCTTGGAACTGACTTTCTCAGTGAACAATGTCGTTCAACAGTTAGAACACTGTGATGATAGCTGTGCTCAGTACGGTGTTATCAATTGTTAATATCACGAGAGATAGTGGATCTGCATTTCTCGTTCCAGAATTGCTGTCTAATATACTACTTCAGTGTATAATCTGATCCAACGGCAACAGTGCTATCTTGGTAGACTTACTAATTACCGTGCTGCGAATTCTGAAAAAAGGATAGCCATAACCGTAGTATATATAATCTATTCCAGTAATGCGTAGGAATTTACATCATCGGTGAACGTAGTATTCCAACGGCTAGATTACTGTGATGATAACAGAGCTCAGTGCTGTGTTGTTAATTGTTAATTTCTCGAGGTATAATGCTTCTGTCTCTTGACATTCTCGAACTCCTATAAGACGGAAATCGTCATTGATCAAAATAATGCAGCAGCTGCCGTGCTCTGCTGAAGGATGTAATACGTACCGTACTGTAAATTGGAATTATCTCAAGCCATAACCGTAATATACAATGATTATTCCAGAATTGCTCTCGAATTTACATCATCAGTGAACAAGGTCTTCGAGCGGCTACAGAGCAGTGATGATGGCTATACTGAGTAATGTGTTGTCAATTGTTAATACCTCGAGGGATAATGGATCTGTCTTCTGTCACTCGAGAATATATATAAAATCTTAGACATCATTGAACAGACTAATACAGCAGATGCCGTGCCCTGTTTGTGGTTCTACTAAGTAACGTAACCTCAGTTGGACGCATCTCATGCCATAGCCGTACTACACGTTGATTATTCTAGAATCGCACACGAATTTCCATCATCAGTGTACAAAGTTGTCCAACGGCTACAGTACTGTGATGATAGATATACTCAGTACAGTGTTATCGATTGCTAACGACTCGAAGGATAATGGATATGTCATTTGTCATTCCAAAATTGCTATGAATTCGATATGATCGTTTAACAGATTAATGCAGCGGTTGCAGTGTCTGCTGGTGGAAGTAGTAGGTACCGTACAGTAAATTGGAAGTGCGTCAAGACATAATCGTGGTATACAATGACTACTCCATAATTGCCTTCGAATTTACATCATGAGTGGACATGGTTGTCGAACGGCTACAGAGCTGTGATGATGGCTATACTGAGTAATGTGTTGTCAGCAGTTAATACCTCGAGGGATGGTAAATCTGTCCTTTGTCATTCTAGAAAGGCTATAAGATCTGACTCAACACTCAACGGATTAGCATAGCGGCCGCAGTGCTCCGCTGGTGGATGTAATAGTTACCGTACTACGAATTGTATACATCACAAGGCATAACCATAGTATACATAGCTTATTCCAGAATTACTTCCGAATTTGCATCATCAGTGAATAAATCAGTCCAACGTCTACATTGCTGAGAAGTTGACTCTACTCAGTACAGTGTTTTCAATTGCTCGTTTCTCGTCGGACCGTGGGCCTCTATTTTGCTATTCTAGGGTCGCTGTGGAACATAAATCATCAATTGAAAGTTTAATCCGTCACCTAAATTGTTCTATTGGTGGATGTATTATGTACCGTACAGTCAATTGGAAACATCTCAAGCCGCAACCGTAATATACATTGATTATGTCACAACTGTAATGGATTTTACATCATGTGTGGACAAAGTTGTCGAACGGCTACAGTACTGTGATGATGGCTGTACTCAGTACTATGTCGTCAATTGTCGATATCTCGATTGTCTGTAGGCCTGTCTTTTGTCATTATAGTATTGTTATAGAATTTTGATCATCATTGAGCAGATTAATCCAACGGCTACAGTGCTATATTGGTGGATGCAATATGTACCGTACTCTCAATTGGAAATAAATCGAGCCGTAACCGTAATATGCTTTGATTATTCGAGAATTGCTTTGGAAATTACGTCATGCGTGGACAAAGTGTTCCTGCAGCTGCTGTACTCTGACGGTGGTTGTACTCAGTAATGGAAAGTCAATTAATAATACCTCGAGGTATAATGGATCTGTCTTTTGTCCCTCTAGAATGTATATAAGATTTTAGTCTTCATTCTGCAGATTAATACACCGGCTGCATTGCCCTGCTTGCTGATTTACCAAGTACCGTACTGTTATTTGGATATATCTCAAGCCACAGCCGTACTATGCATTGAATATTCTAGAATCACTTTCGAATTTCCATTCTCAGTTCACAAAGTTGCCCAACGTCTATATTACTGATGTGATGGGTGTACTAAGTACTGCGTTGTCAATTGCTAATATCTCGAGGGATAATGGAGCTCTGTTTTGTCATTCTAGAAATGTTATAACATATCCATCATCATAGAACAGATGAATACTGCGGCTGCAGGGCTCTGCTGGTGGAAGCACTGAGTACCGTGCGGTCAATAGGAAATATATCATGACAGGACCTTACAAAGCATTTATTATTAAAGAATTGCTTTGTAAATTGTATCATCAGTGAACAAAGTAGTAGAGTGGCTATATTACTGTGATGATTGCTGTACTCAGTAAGGTGCTGTCAACTGTTTATGTCTCGAGGGATAATAGATTATCATTTTTTTATTCTAGAAATGCTGCGGTATATATGTCCTCCGTGAGCAGACTAATCCTGCGGCTACACTGCTCTGCAAGTGGATGTACTAAGTACCGTACTGTTAGTTCTAACTATCTCTAGCCATAACCGTGCTATACACTGATTATTCCAGAATTGCTTTGGAACTCTTACCATCGATGGACACACTTATACATCGGCGGCAGTACTGTGACGAAGGCTGTACTCTGTACTGTGTTGTGAATTGCTAACTTCTCAAGGGATAATTGATATGACTGCTGTCGTTCCAGGATTGCAATAGAATCTATATTGTCATTGTGCATATCCATCCAGCGGCCGCAGTGCTCTGTTTGTGGTCGCACGAAGCACTGTACTCACAATTGTCAATATCCCTAGCCATAACAATACCATACACCGGTTATTCCCGAATTTCTTTTGAATATACAGCATCACACTACTGTAAACGTTGAATCAGTTCTCTCCCCGACGATGCGAGTTCCAAGGCAATTTTAAAATAACCAATGTATAGTATGGTTATGACTATAGATATTTATAGTTGACAATACCGTACTTACCACATCCACCAGCGGAGCAGTGTAGCCGTTGGATTAATCGGTTCGCTGATGATTTACATGCATCAGAAATTCTACAATGAAAAAACCAGATCCGCTATCCCTCGAAATACAATCAATTGACAACACAGTACTGAGCACAACCGTCACCATTGTGCTGTATACGGTGAATGATTTGTTCACTAATTATGTAATTTCAAAATGAAATCTAGGGTAATCTATGTATAGTACGGTAATTGTTAGAGATGCTTACATATGAGAGTGCGGTGCTTCGTTCATCTACCAACAGTGCGCTGTACCCATTGGATTAATTTGTACAATTTTAATTTAGATTCTATTGCAATTCTAGAATGACATACGACAGATCCATTATACCTCGCGATATTAGCAATTGACAACAATTTAACGAGGACAACCGTCATCACAGAAATGTAGCTGTTGGAATACTTTGTTCACTAATGATATAAATTCTCATGTCAATCTAGAATAACCTATATATGGTAGGGAAATTTCTAGTGATATTTACAATTGACAGTACGGTAGTTAGTACCATTACCAACAGAGCACTTATTCCGTTGGACTAATCGGGAGACAGATGATGTATATTTTCCAGCAGTACTGGAATGCAAAACGAAGGACCATTTCCTTCCGAGACACTAACATTTGTCAACACAGTACTGCGCGCAGCCACCATAACAGTATTGTAGCCTTTGTATTAATATGTCCATCGATGATGTAAATTCTGCAGCAATTCTAGAAGAGTCAATGAATGATATTGATATGGCTAGAGACATTTACGGTTGACGGTACGTTATTGCGAACATCTACCAAAAGACCACTCTAGCCGTTGGAATAATCCGATCAATGATGATATAGACTATACAACTATTCTAGAGTGACAACATACAACTCCATTATACTTCGCGATATTAGCAATTGACAATACAGTACTGAGTACAGCAGTCATCACAGTGCTGTTGGCGGTGGATTATTTGCTCGCTGATGACGTATGTTCCAATGCAACCTTAGAATAGTCGATGTAAAGTATGGGCATGGCTAGAGATATTTACAAACGACAGTCCTTTACTTAGTACATCCAGTAACAGGGCACTGTTGCGGTTGGAATTATATGTACATCGATGATTTATATTCCCAAGCAATTCTACAATGATCATTGTATTATACGTTTACCTCTAGAGACGGTTACTACCGACAGTACGGTACACAGCACATCAATCAAGAGAACTCTATTGCCGTTGGATTAGTCTGTTCACTGATGATGTATATCATACAGCAATTCTAGAACGAAAAGTGCAGTTCCATATTATCTCGAGATGTTAACATATGACATCACAGCAATGAGTACAGCCATAATCACAGCACTGTAACCTTTGGACTGATCTGTTCACTAGTGTAAATTCCGAAGAAACTCTGGGATGAAAGCACACAGATCCTTCATACCTCCTCATGCTAAAAATTGACAAAACGGTACTGGGTTCAGCCGTCATCACCGTACCGTTGTCGTTGGAATAATACGTCCATTGATGATGTAAGTTCCAGAGCCATTCTAGAATAATTAATGCATAGTACGGTTATGGCTGGAGAAATTAACAATTGACGTTATGGTACGTTGTACATACACTGGTAGGTGTAGGTAGACGTTGGATTAACATGCTCACTGACTACGCATATTTAACAGCAACTTTAGAATGACAAAAGGCAGATTAATTATTCCTCAGGAAATTAGTAATTGACAACACAGCACATAGCAGGGCCGTCACCACGGTACTGTTTCTGATGGATTAATTTAAACGTTGATATATTTATTTCCAAATGCATTCCATAATAATCAATGTACTGTACGGGCATGGCCAGAGACGTGTGCAACTGACACTATAATGCTTAGTACATCCACCAGCAGAGCACTGCAGCCAATGGATATATCTGTTCAATAATCATTTATGTATTATAGCAATTGTGGAATGACAAAAGACAGATGTATCATCCCTCGAAATATTAATAATTGACAACAAACTCCTGAGAGTAGCCATTATCACTGCACTCTAGACGTTGGATTGCTCTGTTCACTGATGTAATTTCCAAAGCAATTCCAAAATGACAATATGCAGTTCCATCGTCCCTCGACGTAATAACAATTGACATCACAATACTGATTACAGCCATCACCTCGGTCCTGTAGCAGATTTATTAACTCGTTCATGGATGATTAAAGTTCCGCAGCCGCTCCGGCATAATCAATGTACAGTACGGTCATGACTAGAGATATTTACAACTGACATTACGTTGCATAGTATATCCATTAGCAGATCACTGTGACCTTTGGATTAATCCGTTCATTGATGACTTAGGTTTTATAAGAAGTGTAGGGTGACATAAGGCAGATCCATTATCACTCAAGGTATAAGCAACTGACACCACAATACAGAGTGCAACCATTATCACTGTAACGTAGCCGAAGAATTAATTTATCCATTGATAACTTAAAGTCAAGAGACAGTATGGGATAATGCATGCCTGGTACAGTTATGGCTAGGGATATTAAGTATTGTATGTACGGTATGTAGTACATACTTCTACAGAGCTCGGTTACAGTTGGATTAATCTTCTCACTGATGGTTCATATTTTCCTGCAATTCTAGATGGCAAAGGATTTATCCCTCGGGAAGTAAGCAATTGACAACAGTACAATCTGAAGCAATCATCGCTATACTTTAGCCCTTGGATTATCTTGTTTATTGATGATATAAGATCCGCAGACGCTCTAGAGTAATGAATGTATAGTATCGTCATGTTTAGAGATATTTGCAACTGACATTACAGTGTTCAGTATATCCACAAGATGAGCACTCTAGCCTATGGAATAATGTGCAAAGTGATGATCTAGAATTTATAGCAATTCTAAAATGACTAAAGACGGATCCATTGTCACTCGAGACATTAACAATTGACAAACCTTTACTGAGTTCATCAATCGTCACAGCACTGTAGCCGCTTTACTCCTTTGTTCACTGTTGTAAATTAAGGAGCAACTCTTGAATGAGAATACACAGATCCACCATCCCTCCGCATATTCACAATTGAAAACACAACACCGAGGACATCCATCACCACTTTACTGCAGCTGTTGGATTACATTGCTCATTGATAACTTGGAAACCTCAGCAAATCTAGAGTAATCAATGTATGGTACGGTAATGACTAGTGGCGTTTACATCTGACATTACGTTACTATATGCATCCATCGTCCAAGCACTGTAGACATTGAATTAATGTGATCAATGATGATTTAGATTCAGCAGCAAATCTAGAAAGACAAAGGACAGTTCCGATAATCCTCGTGATATTAGCAAGTAACAACTCTGTACTGAGTGTAGCCATCAAAGTACTGTAGCCGTTGGGCTACTTTGCTCACTTGTGACGTAAATTCCGAAGCAATTCTGGAATAATTACTGTAAGTTGCGTTTATGGCTAGAGATGCTTCCAATTGACAGTGCGGTACCCAGTACATCCACGAAAAGAGCACTATTGCAGATGGAAAAGTCTGTCCACTGATAATATAAATTCTCTTGCTATTTTATAATGACAAAAGACAGATACCTTATACTTCGAGATATTAACAATTGGCTAGACACTGCTGAATCCAGCAACCATCACCGTGCTGTTGCCGATGTATTAACTTGTCCACTGACGAGGTTTATTCCAAAGCAATTGTAGAATATTCAATACATGGTAGGGTTATGGCAAGAGATATTTACAACTGGCAGAGCGGTACGTAGTACATACATCAAGAGATCTCGGTAAGAGTTGGATCAATCTCTTCACTGATGATTTATGATTTACTGAAATTCTAGAATGGCAACAGGCAGATCATTTACCCTAGGGAAATTAGCAATTGACTATACAGTACAAAGTGAAGCAGTCACCACGGGACTGTTGCTGATGGATTAACTTGTCCTTTGTCGATGTACGTTACGCAGCCATTCTAGAATAATCAATGTATATTACCGTTATGGATAGAGGTGATTACAACTGTCATTAAAGAGCTCAATATATCCACCAGGTGTGCACTCAAGCCTTTGGAATAGTCTTTAAAATGATGATTGAGATTTTACAGCGACTCTGAAATGACAAATGACAGATCTCTCATCCCTCGATATATTGACGATTGACAACGCAGTTCTGAGTAAAGTAATCGTCATAGTACTGTAGCCGTTTGACAATTTGTCCATTGACGATTAAAATTCTTAGGCCATTCTAGAATGGTCAATGTAAGGTACGGTTATGGTTAGAGATGATTGCAATTGAGAATACCACACTCAGTACACCTATCAAGAGGGCAGG